>NC_134894.1:40924721-40987221 GCF_041734735.1 Babylonia areolata
CGATATTGAAGTGTGTTTGTTTGTTCCTTTGTTTTCTGTTTTCTTTTACGCTGTTGTTTCAGGGGTTTTTTAAATTATTAAAATGCTTACAGTACTGACATGACCCTGTGTACTGGCCCGGCTATCAGAAATAATACAAAAACTAAAACATATATCCTACAAAGCGGTCGCAAAGACACTTGACAGACATGTAATCGAGTTGGAAAACGTGTGATGAGGCTATGATAATTATTTTATCTAATCCATTAACTCCACTTGCAGTATTCATTTCAATGGGCGATTCCAAAAACTTTTTTTTAATTGAACATGTACTAAAATTGTTGAGGTTTTACAGCCCAAACAACATCAGATCATGTTGCTTAGAGCCCAAACGTATATAAATGGTCCATTTCAGGGGTGATCACCCAGTCTTTTTTAAACCCAGTCAAAGAGAACCCAGAGGGTCCATTTCAGAATAATCACCCGGCCCTTTTTAAACCCAGTCAAAGAGAACAATAAAATGATGCTAAGAGGTCGATCAAAATAACGTAAAAAGAACCAAACCACTCACGTCTGACTCAATCTATGTAAAACTCAATCCATGTTAATACATCTCTCTCTCTCTCTCTATTATACATACATATATATATATATATATGTGTGTGTGTGTGTGTGTGTGTGTGTGTGTGTGTGTGTGTGTGTGTGTGTGTGTGTGTGTGTGCGTGTGTGTGTGTGTGTGTGTGTGTTTCATGAAAAGATCACATCACCAAAGTATGTCTCAAATAATTCGAACCAAGTTAAACAAACAAACAACCCAGTGATTTCCAGTTTGAGGACTTGTATGGAAAACCGTCAAGAGTATATGAGTATATCTACATGTCCTGAAGCCTTAAACAATAATCGCTGGTTATTTAGATCTGGGCAGTCAAAGAATGATGTTGTATGGATACAGTTTTCACCACAAACGCAAAACTGCCCGGTGTAACAGCCTCTATCTACCTACCTGGTGGGTTTTACCCCGGGGCCATTCCAGGCTTGCCTCATTTGTGGCTGGTCAACATCGACCTCCACTTGTTGGAATTTACCCCCTTTCTACGCGTTTAATAATGCTATTCTAAAAGGTAGAAAAATTGTTCTGGACTGGACTTTACTGACACCCTTATTTCTGCCTTAAGCTACAAATTAACGGAAGCAAAGGCGTGGTAGTCATATTGTAATAGCCTCCAGTGTATCAGAAACAGTGGGGAGGGGAATCGCAACGTCATCTCTGTTTCCCCAGCTTTGCTCTCTTAATTCTATATTTTTTCGGTCTTTGTGTGTGTGTGTGTGTGTGTGTGTGTGTGTGTGTGTGACTTGTAGCCTGATAACATGCGTTAGTAACAGACAGTTCTACAGTTCTGACCTGTGACACAGGTCTTCCTGTATATCGTTGACGTTGCGTAGGCAGGGTCAGTTCCTATATTCGCTGGCTCTGCAGTGAAGATAAAGCATAGAGCCAGTCTATTGTTTGGATCGTGCTGAATCGCCACACAGCCTGTACCGCAGGCATTTTTACAGAAATCCAGACTGTTGTCCGAGCTAGGGTTATCTGGTGCTTGTCCACTGGCGGAGTATGAAGTGACCTGTGGAATCCACGTACAATCTGGAAATACAAGACAGAAGAAAAGCCACTCAGAAGAGCGGAAGCAATAACATAGGCCTATCGCGGTGAACACTCCCTCCCTCTTCACATCCACATGCCTCGTTAACCAACCATACGGGGTCATATCAGGGGTGAAAAAACTCCAGTCAACGACAACAATATTAAAGCCACATCACTTCAACCGTGTCAAAGCTATAAAAAATCAAAAAAGCAAATTATAGAGATTATATCAAAGCTTTCATCATGGGTTAATTTCTCGCCCAAAGAAATAAAACAATCGGATTATGTATGGTATACAAAAACAGATAAATTACCTTATGTTCGAGATATTATCTTCTCTACACCTAAGCACTTAATGAAAAATGCACAGTAAAGACAGCAAATCATATGAACAATTTAGTGGGTTTCCAATTATTGTACCAATCTTGAAAACATATACAGAAACCGGAGAACATGTGAAACTTGCATCAGCAAAATATTTTGGTAAGAAAGCTCGGCAGTCCCAAACTCAGAAAGTGAGTAACTCCATTCAAAATGATATACCATCCATCAAAAAAGCAAAGTCCATCGCTTCCCTAACTACTACTGGAACGTATACATCTGATATTTTCAAAGCGTCAGAATAAAATTCAAAACGTGTACTTTTCTCTGCAATCTCTAAACGGGAATCAAGTACTGCCAATTTTTATTTGATTTTTATCATACACATTTGAAAATAAAGGTCCTGTATTATCCGTTTCTGTTCAGTCTCATATTCATATGAAATAAACACCAAAACATTTACACACTTGGTTCCGGCAAAGCTTAATAGCATAGCTGAGGAAGCTTTTGAAATTCCACCATTAATTTTTAAGGCTTGTTTTGAAGTGTTTTGTCTATATCAACGGATGATGAAATTTACCATTTTCTTGGGTTTAGATTATCCAGTTAATTCTCAGATAAGATATTTTTCAGATATTAACAGTTAGATGCCGATACGAAGAAACACCGACACACTCTCAATGTCTCAGTTTTAGGAACAACTACACACGTAGACAATGCTGTTTCATGAGTGATTTTTAACACACACGTACGCAGGAATACACACAAATGCGCGCGCAAACACACACACACACACACACACACACACACACACACACACACACACACATTTTATAGGACATCATTATCTACCGATAATACGACAGCATAGGTAGAGTGTCACTTGAAATTTCATCACACTGCAAGTTCATCATATACGAAAGAAATGCTGTAAATGACGAGAAAAATACAACAAAACAAAACAAAAGAAAAACAATGATCGATTTTTTTCCCCTCGCCAATAAACATAGCATTCTCCTGTGGTCTTCATTTTACCACATGTAATGTCTGAAAAACAGTAAAACAACGTCACAGGTTTAAACCAAACGCATGTCAGTGTTACCTGCAAGGCGTAATGAGTTAAGTGGCAGACAAACGAGGTTATTCAATTCTAATATGATAGAAGATATGATTCTGATATTGTTGCGGATTAAAAAAAAATATATTGATGATGTGTACAGAATACAGAATACTTTATCATCTCAACAAGAGAAATTCATTTATGAAATGAGAGATATAATAATGATACAACAGAAGACAGAATTATGATATATAACAGAAGATTTAAGATTTAATTATGATAGAGTGGATTTAATTCCTACTCGTTCTTACCTCCCAGTGCACCAGCCAGCAGACACACCAAGATAAAAAGAGATGCAGCCATAATCAGTATCTGAAAGTGGAAAATAACTGTTCCAGTTAATAACGGCGTAAAGAAACTCAAGGCAGTTTGGTTGCTCAATATAGTAGCAGCATCAGAAGCAGCAACGTTACTGCGGGAATATAGACTGCAACAACAGTAGCAGAAAAAAGCAGTATAGTGGTAACAGCAGGATCAAAAACAGAAGAAATGTAGCAGCAGACGAAGCGATGATACACACAAAATGTGTGTGTGTGTGTGTGTGTGTGTGTGTGTGTGTGTGTGTGTGTCTGTGTGTGTATGTGCGTGTGTGTGTGTGAGTGTGTGTGCGTGCGTGCGTGCGTGTGTGTGTGATTGTGTGTGTGTGTGTGTGTGTGTGTGTGTGTGTGTGTGTGTGTGTGTGTGTTCTCTGTCAAACTCTCGTCTTGCAACTGTCATTGTTTAAAACATAATCAGCTAAACACGTCAGTCAGTTTGGCTAACCCTGCATTTATGCCTTTGTACACCACTGCATCTGAAGTTTGTTGTGCATGAGATTGGAAGTACAGCACACCAATCTTGTGTGTGGAAATGCTAAGTAATGCACTGATTTTGTTCTTGGTGTAGCATGATATATCATTCTCCCAGTGACATGGTCCACGCAGCGAGTGAATAGCACGAAGCAGCGTCGCCCTTTGCTCTGTCTGAACGTGTCATTCATCCACCTTTCACAGAAGATTGTCCACGCAACTTCAAACGACGGAAATCTATTGTTATTATGGGTGCTTTAAGATGTGTGATTAGTGCAAGCTGCACACACACACACACACACACACACACACACACACACACACACACACACACACACACAGATCCAAAAGAAAAGGACTCGGAAAAAGGCAATGTTCAAATTATGGAGTGAGTCGAGTTCAATGTAGTGTATATATATAGCAGTAGGTGCCCTCAAACACATAAACATTTGTTTGAATCGAGTGAGTGTGTGAAAGAGAAGAAGAAAATGAAGAAGAAGAAGAAGAAGAAGAAGGGAGTGAGAGACATAGACAGAGAGAGAGAGAGACAGAGAGAGAGAGAGAAACAGACAGATAGAGACAGAGAGACAGACAGACATAACGCCTACGTACAGACAACTTAAGTCCATATAACAGATAAAACAGAAACTCAGCTTCACCTCCTTTATGCACGTCCTCATCCCCCTCCCGGCCCCTGCCACACAGACAGGGACAGACAGACAGACTTACCTTCGGCACACCAGCTGTAAGTGCAACAACACTCAACATTGCCAAGGAGTTTTTCCCCACAGGTTAAAACATGATCATGAGTTTAACCATTGTCACACGTTAAAACATTCCCATGGAGTTTAGGGTTTAAACATTCCCACGAGTTTAGAACGAAATTCGCTCGTCCCTTACCTTTCACAAATGCTTCTCGTGTAATATCGCTTTGAAAATCAGCTTTTGGTGCAGGTACAAAAAGCCTGGGCAGAAAACCAAGGCGACACTGGACAGTTCCTCGCTGTCTCGCTTTTATACATACTCAACCACCCCTTCCCTCTCCCATTCTCCCACTCAGTATTTCAACCCCAAAACCCATCGAGGGGGAACCCGCATGACGTCACATCCACGCTCATGCGCAAAGAAGCCAGTCACGACAAGACGACATCGCAGACGACAGATGAAAAATGGATGGGAAGCGCGTCAGGAAGAAAGAAAGAGAAAGAGAGAGAGAGGGGGGAGGGGAGATAGCGAATGAGAGAGAAGAAGGCTAAAACTTCTCCGTTGAAAAGGTAACGTAGAATTTCCATAAATTAGCATATGTGTCAAAAGGGAGAGACCGATGGTAGGCAGCCATGAACAGCGTGACACTGCAAGTGAAAACTGGGAGCGCGTGGATGGGAGGAATGTCACCATTTCGCACATCCGTCACGCAGGGGGAAAATAAAGTGAATCTAATTTGTCACGCCCAGGACGAAAGAAATTTCCCGCGTGAGAATGTTTTGCGTATGTGTATACGTTGTTTGGGTGTGGGGCCTTTTTCTGTCTTTTAACACGTAAACATAAAAACAACATCAGGTACCAATGATGTGGGGCTATAAGAGAGTAATGAAATTGTAAGCATACAGGTGTGTATGTGTTCGTGTTTCTCTCGCCTTCACCCCCCACCTATCTCTCTCTTTCCGTGTGTGTGTGTGTGTGTGTGTGTGTGTGTGTGACAATAGATGAATTACCGACAGCGTTTATGGAGTAGATGAATTATTATAAACCTGTACCACACACACACACACACACACACACCTTTCATTCGCAGAACATGCTTGAAATATTCATTCACTCATGAAAATGTTCTTCAAGTGATACATTTATATCTATACAATATAATATATATACATATACGTGTGTGTATATACATACATGTATATACATAAATTTTGAAAATTTATTCTTTATTTGTTCTTTGTTTTTCGTAAGCAGACAGGACACGTAGGTCTACAGGAAATAAACGTTTCCATATAATTTCCGAAAATGACGTATCAATTGGGATGTGTTGAGCGCATGACGACCCCGCTATTTTATTTTTTTTCTCATCTGCCAAATTGTCTTTTCAGCTGGAGTCTTTTCTGCTTCTGTCTGTTGGTGCATATAGATTAGTATGAACTGGGTGTTCCCGGATAACCCCTTCCACACACACACGCACGCACGCATGCACACACACACACACACACACACACACACACACACACACACGGTACAGCTATCAAATGAAATATTTCGGTTTTTAAACTCTCCCCCTTCGGTCCTCCTTTCCCTCACTGTCATCTTCCTCCCTGTAGCGGATATATATCCCGTCATGAAAGTCAAAGTTATGGTCAAATTGCAGACAATATCGAACGGAGAGTCTTCCTAGGAACTGGTTTTGATGAATATTAAATCAAGCGCAGGCCGGATCATGCTTAACAATTGCTATTTCTGTGATTCATGGTTCATTTAGAGGAACGGGATGTGTGGGTATTAGCGATACCACATTTTGACTCGAACACTCATACGTTTTATAGGGAGGAGGGACAAGTGGCAAAGTCATTGAGAACATTAGCAAATTGGGCGAATTGAAAGCTGACCCTTGCCAAACTATGATATTAAGTGCGACTATTTCACAATCCTAGACTGCGTGAAATTTTCGTGCCCCCCCCTCACCCCCCCCCCCCCCCCCCCCCTTTAGCTATTTCTCCTCTCTCCTCTCTCAGCACCCCACGTCAAAGGCACACACTCGCATTTTCTCCCGTAAAGATACCTTTAAGGGTTTTTAGGGTTCTGTTGGTGGCGATGAAGTATGATGAGGACTGATCTTTACTAGTGAGTTGTGTCAGTGGGTGGCGTGGTCTTCACTGTCATCGACTCGTTGTACACGGTTGTACGGTACACGTTTATTTCCTCTTCTTATTTAGTTTAATTCAAAAAAAGGAGAGAGAAAAAAGACACATAAGATAATGTGTTTTTGTCTGTTGGGCGGTAAGCAACATTAAAACCCTAGCGGTTACTCGTACGTAAGAACCTTTAGTTGGGATGCTTAGTTGCTGCAACCCACACCATCCCTCCTTCTACTCCCTTCCACTCCCCACCTCAGACATACTTTTATAAGCATACACTAAACACCATCCTCACCCAACTCAACAAACCGCATATCCCACACCATGCCACCATAGCACTGCTGTCAGTGGTCATTTGCCCCCCGAAAACGGAGTTTCACTGCCTTCAAAGCATGGTTAACTCTCTCCATACGAACGGAGAAAGAGACGACGTTAACAGCGTTTCACCCCAATTACCATCATCAAAATATTGCAAGCCGAAGGCTCTTATACTGAAGAGGTAAATGTTGACAAAGAAAACCACAATTCTGACGACGGAAGCTAAAGGTTGGGTCATTCAGACACCCACTGGACATCAGAGGGGTCTGTGTAGAGGAGAAGAGAGGACGGGCCGTACTGAGTGAGTTAAAAACGGGTTTCATATAAAAAGTCCAATCATGTATATGTACAAGTAACCATGGGAGTCGCAGCCCACAAACGAAGAAGTGGTCATTTGGCTGACACGAAAAACCAAGGTCTGTTGCGGCATATATTGTCGCCCCTGGATATATTGTCGCCAGCAACAATATATGTCGCCCTGCACTCTCATTGCATACCCCCACTGCACATATTGTCGTACTTCTCCGATATAATTGCAAGGAGGGTCACTACCAAAAATCAGCTGCACCGGTGACAATTTAGTCAGGCAATGATATGTTTGCGGCATATACCGTGACAGCTGTCTTGTTGTTGGTGGTGTTACCGTAGTTGTGTGATGTTGTTTTAGTTGTTATTGTTGCTTTTGTTGCTGCTGTTGTGTGTGTTCGTGTGTACACACCCATATGAGTTTGTTGTGTTCTTGCTTGTTTGAGCGTATGCGTGCGCGTGTATTTCGTGTGTGAGTTTGAGAGTACGTTTGAGAGTACGTTCGTGTTTATGCTGAAGGGTTGTTAGATGGGATATGTAGGGGTATCTGTGTACGGGTGTATTTGGTGTGTGTTTGTATGCATGTAAGTGAGTGTGTGTGCATGCTCGCGTGTTTGTGCGTACAAATGTGTGTGTAGGTGGGTGGGTGTAAGCTAGTGCGCGCGTGCTTTAGAGAGAGAGAGAGAGTAGGTGAGTGTGTCTGCTGTCTGTCTGCCTGTGTTTGTGCGTGCGCACACGTGCGTGACAAAGAGAGATAAAGAAAGATTGAATGTGTGTGTGTGTGTGTGAGTGTAGACACGAAGTATTAAATATATGGACCGAACGTACGCACACACACACAGACATACACACACATAAACACACACACACACACACACACACACACACACATAAACACACACACACACATACACACTGATTCCATGAAGAATTTAAACACGATAAAATTCAAAACGCACCTTCATAATGAAGAAAGAAAGACAAAGGAAACGGAAGAGCCAGACAGAGACAAAGAGACAGGGAAGAATGGGGGTGGACTGCGCAATAAAATAACCACATCACATCTTTTTATGATTTTGTGTTAACATTTACTCATTTTTTATTGTCTTTCTTCATGTCTTTTTGACATTTTTCCCTGTCGGAGACTGGATGAAAAAAACAACAACTGTTTGCTTATTCTATTACCTTCCGATTTAAAATTCATAATAATTTCTCTTCTCTCTGTCTCTCTCTCTCTCTGTCTCTCTCTCACCCACTATCATCTTTATCATAATGATCATCTTAATTAATACTAGTATACTATCAGCATATCTACACTGAATTTTTTACTCTAACAACTGGCGACAATATATGTAGTGAGGGTCAGCACATATTGTCGCCAGCGATAATATGTGCATGGGTGACAATATATGCCGCAACAATTAAGGTCTCGTGTGAGCATGCATGTTGTGCCTGGCGCACTTGAAAGAATACGCAGAAACAAAGCATTTTTCATTGGTAAAATAAGGCAAGAACATCCACCCCCATATTTAAACATATCATACACAAAGGCAGAAAAATGGGGAGAGAAAAACGCGGCGTGGGACCATGGTGGGGAGCGCTCTACAGTCAGAACATCCCGGATTTCACACGAGAATTCGTTAAGTGCGCGCGTTGAAAATGATCCTTCAACCTGACAGGATTTTATAACACAAAGCACAGTATTTGGATCCATTCAATAACAATAATGATATTAATGTTGTTGTTATTATCTAATCAACAAACTGCATGAGAAATAGAATATTGTAGCGGTGACATGTTTTGTTATGCTTATGATCACACTCGACTATGACGTCAAAGTGCGACTTGCGCGTAAACGAATGAAGTTACGCAGACGCTAGCTGTTTTTAGAAATTGCACGCCCCTACACCCATTTAATTTTACGATGGACATGTAAACAGGGTGTTTAGAAAGTATGTTACGGTGTGTGTGTGTGTGTGTGTGTGTGCACGCGCGTGTGTAATGTTCGATTATGCGTACGTGTGTCTGTATCAGTATCTGTCATGGTGTGTGTGTGTGTGTGTGTGTGTGTGATGTTTTACATACCCTCACGCCAACTCCACTCTTCTTCTGATGCCCGCATGCTTAGAATCCCCCATGTTCGAACGCCAACGCAGTTTTCCATACCAAGCCCCCTTTCTTTGGAATCAACTTCCTCAGCCCCTCCATCACTCATCTTTGCTGCAATCTTTCAAATCCAGCCTGAAGACCCACCTTTCCCCTCCTGATTATTTTTCAACAGCTCATCCCTTTCCAGTAGGAACTGAAATATAACTAGTAATAAACTATTAGTGAGTGAGTTAGTTTTGATAGTTTCAGAATTTGTTGGTTGTAATTTTGATTGTGTACTATCTATGATTGTGTGTTAAGACGTGTGTGTGTGTGTGTGTGCGCGCGCGTGTACTTGTGTGTATGTTGTTTGTGTGTGTGGGTACGGGGGGGGGGGGGGGGGGGGGGGGCATGAATAATTCCTAATAATGTATGGTATCATGTGTTCATTTATTCCTCTTTGATGTTTACGTGTGTGTTCTATTTTTAAACGCCTAGGACTTATTTTCAATATTAGGCGTAAATGCTCATAATGATGATAATGATAATATTAATAATGCTAGAGTATGCGTGCGTGTGTCTGTGTCGGTGTCTGTCATGGTGTGTGTGTGTGTGTGTGTGTGTGTGTGTGTGTGTGTGTGTGTGTAATCAAGACGATATATTACATGTTAGAGTCGAACAGTTTCACTAATTAGAATAATGAGAACTTTGCTCTACAAGTAAATTTGACGCTATCACCCAAAACGAAACACTACTTTGAAGTAAATAAAACAGAGGGTAGACTCTGTAGCAAAAAATACATTTAAAAAGAGAAGAAAGAAAAAAGGATGAAACAAATTAGAAAAACCAACTAACTGCATGGCTTTTGATAAAGTCAACTGCAGTTTTTGTCAGAGACCAACCATTTTCTTTGCTAGGGTGAAAAACGCTGGACATGGTAAATGGAAGATTCAAGGATGCAATCATATCATGAAGGGGTTTGAAATATGAATGTGTGTCTGAACATTCGAGCAAAAAATGTGGGATGTCAATGGTCTCACCACAAACACATAGTGGTGACGGTTTCAAAAATCTGCATAACCATGCATTAGCTCTTAGCCTGCGTGTAAAATTTCTTGTGGAAATTGATCCTTGAGGGGGGGGAGACAGGGATAGAGAGAGGGAGAGAGCTTGTGGACGTGGGTGTGAACACTTACACGTCTTTGGAGAGGGGGATTGAAATCAAAATGTGACTATACAAGCATACTTGGGGTAGGGATATGAGGTGGGGGAATTTGAATGGGCGTCTGTGTGCATGCATGGATGTATGTAGGGGGTGGGTGGGGGATGCACGTATGTGAATATGTGTGTTCGTTAAAACATTTTTTGAGATATTGATATTAATGAAATTTGGTAAATTGATTTGTTAAATATGTCGTTCTTTTAAAATTCATATCACTGGGTTTTTTGTTTGTTTGTTTGTTTTTTCTCAGATATGATTTTCATTGTGTTGCTCAGTTAATATTTATTCAAATGGTTGCGAAAATGTCAGTACAACAAAAACTTAATCTGACAATAAATGGTTTGGATCAGTGTGTGTGTGTGTGTGTGTGTGTGTGTGTGTGTGTGTGTGTGTGTGTGTGTGTGTGTGTGTGTTTGTGATGTTCGAATATGCGTGCGTGTGTGTGTGTTAGTGTCTGTCATGGTGTGTGTCTATGTGTCTGTGATGTTCGAGTATGCGTGCGTGTGTCTGTGTCAGTGTCTATCATTGTGTCAAGTCAAGATTTTATGTCATGGTAGTAAATTGAATATGCAACAATTGCATTTTTACATCAAGCCATCAATGAAAAGAAGAAGAAAAAATACAGGAGAGAGAGAGAGAGAGGAAATAAGCAGATGAAAAGCAACAACAACAAACAAAATCAATATACATATACAAGAACATTGTGATAATGAAATACACAATTGCATCTCTCTCTCTCTCTATTTCTCTGTGTGTGTGTGTGTGTGTGTGTGTGTGTGTGTGTGTGTGTGTGTGTGTGTGTATCTCTGTGTGTGTGTGTGTGTGTGTGTGTGATGTTCGGTTATGCGTGCGTGTGTCTGTGTCAGTATCTGTCATGTGGTGTGTGTGTGTGTGATTCATGTCAATGTGTGAGTGGAGTTGGAGCTGCACGATACTACCGGCATAATGGCAATTTATGGGCACGTATGCATACCATACTTATAATGCGCGCATATACCTCCACTCTCCCACACACACACGCGCGGCAAGCACGATTTAAAAAAAAGAAAAGAAAAAAAAGAAGAAGTTTTTTGAAGAATTGTTTTGTTTTTATCTATTTGAAGCGAGATAACTGCACCCTTACACGTGAAATCCTTTATCTTGAACACTACTTGACGGTGATTTCCCCTGCATATCACAAGATTACTTCGACGTTATATTTTCCGAATAGCCCGTCTCTCTGTGAAACAAACTGTTAATACAAAAATTTATCGCAGATTTTTTCCAAATTGCGCCACTGCATTGCGTATTCTTGAAATTGATCGAAACTCTCTCTCTCTCTCTCTCTCTCTCTCTCTCTCTCGACTTTTTCTTTTGCGTGTCAGCATTTTGTAAACAGAGCAAAGAGAGCTGTTTTGATTATATTTCGTGTTGTATACTAATTAGATTGTAGCTCATTTACTATATTTATAAAGTTATTTGATTCTCAAGTACAGTCTGTTTTACAATATGGTGCTGAAATATGGGCTTTTGAGAATGGTGCAGATATTGAAAGACTACACCTGTTTGCTATGAAACGTTTCTTGAATGTTGACAGGCGAACACCTATAACAGCTTTATTTATGGTGAACTTGGGAGATACCCGATATATCAAAATTCTTATGTAAAGTATATTAATTACTGGCTAAGATTAACTAGAATAACGCTAGGAAAAACAAATAAAACTGCACACACACACACACACAAAAAAAAAGGGGGGGGGGGCGCTGTAGTGTAGCGAAGCAGCCAGAATTCCAGAATTTCACACAGAGAAATCTGTTGTGATAAAAAGAAATACAAATTTACAAATTACAAAGAATGGATAGTTATAGGTTACCATACAAAGCTTACAGGACGCTGTATAATTTAGACAATATGGTAAGAAGACTTGGGCTACAGGCATTCGAAAATGTTTGTTCCTATGGATTTGCCTGTTATGGGATAACCAGGGTGTTGAAAATGTAACAGGATTTATAAAATGTTTAAAACAAAGACTTGTTGACTTCAGATGGCAGAGCATGATCACATGCTCACATGATCACGTTTAGAACAGCAACATATTTGCTCATATAGGATGTTTAAAGTGACAAATAATGTGGAACCATATACTGAAATTTCAATTAATAGATATGTTAATGTGCTCTGACAAAATTAAGATTTGGCGTAACAGACATTGCCTGCCATCGGTTTAGATTTAGCGAAAGAAGCGTAGATAAAGTACAGTGTCGTTTATGTCATGAAGAAGATGAAATCCATTTTATGTTTTGCTGTCCTGTCTTTCATGACTTAAGGATAAAATATATTCAACTGACATAAGTTTTACAGTAGCCCATGTCGCTTTAGATTTAATTTGCTTATCTCATCTAGAGATGAGATTGTTTTACGTAAAGTTGCGTTATACATTTACTATGCCTTGAAACGATTACGTACGGCTGTAACTTAAATCATAGTATCAATATGAATTTTCATGACAATAATTGTTAAGAACAAATACTAGACACTGTGTTATCGTAATTTTGGTTGTTTGTTTTATATATGATTTCCCCTCTGAATAAACATTTCGCATTCGCATTCTCTCTCTCTCCCTCACACACACATACTCACACGCGCGCGCGTACACACACACGCACACACACACACACACTGACACACACACAAACGTGACATACACTCATTCACAAACACGCGTAAACATACAAACACATTAGTGGGCAAGGTGAGAGCGGACAGCAGGAATAGACCTATTTGCAGTAAATCATGGGGTCTGTCGTTTCTTTTTAACAGGAATGACTGTTATGATGATAATTATTGCTGTATAATTATCATCATTATCACCAAACGCTTGGTCATAATTATGATAGTCGTCAACAGGATAAATGGCACAGTTATTACATATTCACAGACCAGACAGCGTTAACCGCTGTTGATAACATGCAGTTTTGTGCTAACAGGCCTCTGATTCCAATGCAGATGTCTGTCTTGCGGTACCATTTGTCTCGTTAGTCACAGTCAGGCCTGGCAACCACCACAGATGACACAGTCAACCGGTAAGTGGAGAGAGGGAGCCAGGGGGCCTGTCTGCACTTCGCTTGAACCACCACGATCGAGATGGGCAGTAATAATGTGTAAGTTTTATTTCGGGAGCTTGGGATCCAATCTCACAAACGTTTGAATGTGAGCTCACTGGAGTTCATCCAACCGAGCAATGCAGACACAAAACTCACTCCTGTGTGTGTGTGTGTGTGTGTGTGTGTGTGTGTGCGTACGTGTGTGTGTGTGTGTAAATGCATTCTATAAAAGAAAAATAAAGAAGCAAAAAGAAGTGAACTTATTTTCCAGCAGAGCAAAAAACCCAGACACGTACAGTTCTGATCCAGTCAGCCACATTGCACCGCACTGCCCGCAGACGATCGAATTGTCAGTCCATGCTAATCCGGTTGTAGAGCCTGGCCGTTTGGCTATGGACAGGCAGATTATGGTTGGATGCACACGGGAGTGGTGTTCAATTACTAGCAAATCAATCGGCGATTGGCTGAAAATACTGTGGTGTGCATGGAGAGAAAGGAGGTGAGATTCCAGTGGGTGAACATCCCCAACTAGAATATCTCCACGTTTTTCTCTCCAGAGAAGGCGGAACTGTATGAAGCTAAATTGGTCTTTTTACCAGCACAGTATAATCATTTATTTAATTGATCTTACGTGCATGCAGGCATACTACAAATGTGCGTGTATGGAGTGTGTGAAGACATACAGACAGACAGATATACACAGAGTTTATTCCCACACCTCACCTCTCTGTCCCTCCCACACACCCCTACCCCATTCTTTCTCTCTGGCCCTTTGTGTCAACTTTTGTGAACATACGAATTTAGTGCAGAAACCCTCTCCATCCCCAACCTTCTCTCTTTTTCTTTCTGTATTTTTATTTTTTATTTTTTTATCTTTTCAAAACGACAGAAACAAAGCATTGGAAATAAACTCATTGTCTCTTGATATTTTTATTCACTGAGGTTTAGTTACGTACCCATCTGCATAAGATGATAATTATGGCTATATGGTGGCAACAATCCCAGGCACCTGCTCACTACACTGACACGCCAGAATGAAAACAGAATGAAATTGGCAGTGTGAATGCACATTTTTTAATTTGGGCGCCCAAGATTAAAACACAATCTTCTGAATGCTTGACCAGTTGATTTAGTCTCAGTCTCTCCCCTCACACACACGCAAACTCTCACTCCCTGTGTTTATGTGTGCGTGCGCGTGCCTGCCGGCGTGCACACGTGTGTAGTGTGTGTGTGCGAACCATTCAAAGAGAATCTGGAGACGTTTTCTATAAAAGAACAGTAAAGAAGCTAGTAATCCCCCTTCCCTCCCCCCTTCTTCACCCCCCAGTACTTTTTCCCCGACCAAAACAAGAAACCCAGAACGCACAGTTCAATCATCCACACACTGCACCAAGTTGCCCGCAGACGATCGAATTTTCAGTCCATGCTAATTCGGTTGCAGAGCCTGCAGCCGCTTTGCTTTGGCGTGACTACTTTTGGTTTGCTGCAAACAAAGGTGGTGTCCATTAAACTGACCAGTCATTCAGTGAAGGGGTGAAATCGCTTTGTGTGCGTGGGAGAGATTTATTTCGGTGGACCATCCCCAACCAGAATCTCGGATCTTTGTTCATTTTTTTCATTCGAAGAATGTGGGAACATTGTAGGGTAGGTATGGGTAACAGCGAACAGCGTGTAATTGCGAATGATTCGTATACCGCCCCACTTCGAAGCGTTCTTAACGGTTGCATTTCACAATTCAACGTTTGCTTCGACCTTTTTCTAATACCCTAGTGAATATCCATTTCCAAGAACCAGTCAAACATCAGCTATTTCTGGCTGTTTCCGCGCTCTTTCTTCTCTTCGCGCACCACTGCTCACCAAGGTTACAAACGTGCTCTCAAAATCCTAAAATCCATGGATGGAAGTTGTAGGACTTGAACTTTCACACAGTTTGAAATAGTTGATTTGATCGGATATGTTGAATGCGCATTACCAGTGCTGGGAGAATTTAAGAAAGCATATTGGTGACAGATCAAAACGTCAGTTTTGACAGGAATCTGCAAAATAGTGTCGTTTGCAATTTGACCATAGGATATTTTGACGTGTGTCTATTTGCGAACGATGCTGCAGTTACTGAGCACTCCCAAAAGAGTGTCTGTGTGCGGTGTGTGTGTGTTTGAATGTCTGTCTGTGTGCATGTGTGATCAAAACCAACAATACAACAGTCTGATGCGATGTTCCAATAACGTTATGTCCAATGAATTAAAAGACCTGCTTCTAATTTACTTGTCTACATGTACCCAGAGCCACCGGTCGCAATCAGACTTGCCCGTTCGCATTTGCCCTCAGGCACCACTGCTATTTCAAACGTCGACAAAACGTTGAAAAGGATGAGCAGACGAACTTTTCCTGGTGCAACCAGTCGGAAAAAGCCTACAAAAAACAAAAGAACTACGTTTGACTATCCTACGACATGTTATCTTTACAGTACACACGTTCAGCTGGTCGCTTCGACTGGATCGTTCGCAATTAGGCATACCTACCCTAAAGCCAAAGTAATCCTTTGACGATTACTGTTTGAGCAGTTCCTTATTTACAAATAAGAAGCTGTAGGATTCTGTAACACACGACTCGCACATGCACGTATTTAGTTTTGTGGTCACACACACACACACTTCAAAATGAATGAAGCACGTATTAATTCTGTGCAGATGCTCTGCTTGTGTGGGGACTCACGTAGGCACAAGACAGAATTAAACATTCATCAAGACTACAAATCCAGACATAGAAAAATCTCAAGCTGTCAGTTGGTGAGCAATTAAATAATGCTTTCTTTGGAATCCTCTTGATCTGAAACTCATCTTGGAGCTGTTAAAGAGGAAACTGTATTCTCCACCGACACTTCACAAAGAAACAGGGTGAGTTACTTGGTCCGTCATCAATGAAATGCTCGAACGACAGGGCTCTATCAGGATAGCAGGAAATGTGCAACCACCCTATGTAACTTAACATTTTGTGTTTTCTGTGGTTAATGCAAAGCAAACGTTCTATTCCCAAATTCACAGGCGTTAACAATCAAAACTGTCCAATCCATGAAGTAGGTTTTCTGCGCTAGCCACGAAAGTGATCCAAACCAACTTCTTAAATCTCATCCAGTGCACTCACTGGACGATCAACACCCCAGATCAGAATTCTTTCAATAGAGCCCTTTGACCCAGAGTGAAAAAACACAGTATTGGCTTTAAACCAGACGTGAATACATTCCCCGTTTCCAATTTGCAAGATTCAAATACTCATTGTTGACGTGGAGCATGACTGTACCAAATGTACATCGCAGTTTTACGACTCAGTGCGTAAATAACGACTCCACTCAATGATTTTGCAGTGAGGGGGATAAAGTAAAATCCCATAATCATCGTCACCATGATCATCACTTAAACAAATAAATCATTTTCCTTGTTCTGTCATTTCAGATAAGATAGAACATGGACTCACCCCATGACTTAAGATTTGGGCACCGTGTAGGATTTTCATATAATTATAGCATACTGTGTGTGGACGCCAGTGTGTATCTGTAGATCCTGTGCGTGTACTGGAGATTTTGTACGCGCATGTATGTGCGTTCTTGTCAAAGAGGAAAGACGTGCTGGCTGCATTTAAACAAATACCTTTGACTTATAACCATATAAACAGGCAGATTGTTTAGGTCTGTTTTGTTTCCCCCCCCCCCACTGCGTGTCAAGTTAATCGTGAAAGTATGTAAGTTCCCGTGGTGCACATTTTAACTGCTATAAAACAATGTCAAAGAAATTTATGATCATATCAAACCTTTTGTGGAGAGAAAGAGACAGACAGAGAGAGAGAGATTCCCCCCCCCCCCTTTCTTAATGATAAAACATGACATGGTTTAACGCGGTTGTCGTAAGCATATTTGCCATAATTACATTTCTGTCTAAATAATTACTGTGAACATTTCGGTAGTTTTTTGTTTTTGATTTTGTTTCTCTCTCCAGAATTTGTGTACAATCATGCGTTTGTGCGGATACGCGTGTTTGCTGGTGTATGTGAGCGGCTCTCGATGTATTCAGTGTATACAGGCTGACCCAAACAAATTCATATTTTTACGACGCGTCATCAAACCATTTTTCATGAGCCGACCTGTCTGCAAAAGTGACAGCAGAAATGCCATTACGATGCTTGTGTGTCAGTGTGAACACCCATATGCGTATGAAAACGTGAGGAAGGATGGACAGGCTTTGAACCAACAGTATAGGATGAACAGAAACCAGATCCACTAATATCCAACTACTTTGACCATTAGTCATCTGTCCACAAACATATAAGAAATCCTGATCGAAGCAGGCACGTTTCTTGACAAGTTTCTGGAAATGGTCCGTCCCTGCTAATGTCGTACGCTTCTTAGAATTTATCAATATGTCTGAGGTGATAATAACAATTTGAAGTAGCTCCGACATCTCTGATTCTTACGCATTGGATATCCTTGACCTCATCAGGCACAGATGCACGATATAATACTATCATATTTTTGCTGCAGGATCTTCGTGTCATCTCAGCTCTATTACCAGAAATCCACCCATCCATCTTTACTCAGTGCACTCTGCACAAGGAGATTTTTAATCAGTACATGGGTGAATTCCTGATCCTGAAAATATACATATCAGTCCTGGTAACTTTTGTGAGGCAATCCAGTGTGGTGCCCAATGCAAGCAGTGTGTTACAAGCAAAACACCAGTCTCCACCGATACGGTGACGCGTGCCCATACAGTTTTACAACCTTTCAGCATCATACTTATAAAAAAACTGCACCATTGTATGCATAATTTCACTGAAGGTTAACTGTCCAAGATCCATCTCCACGTGCTTATCACAGAACTGTTTTTAATGGAACACCGTAAGAATGTTTCCTTGATCACTTAGAGACGTAAAACTGCATGCATGCCTTTCTCTTGAAACAACAAAAACAACGTTGCTCACAAACATTTAAGCTCTGTGGGTAAATAAGTGCATCCAAGTTAAAGATAATGATATTCAGTTAGATTCAGTCAATTAAAAATGCAATATCATTATTGCTGGAGTGCTTTAGTAACAAACATAATTATGTCTGATATTTGAGAACAAAATATATTAAGAAACGTTTTATGTTTGGCTAATTTTCATTGCCTTATGTAGCACTGATGAAGTTACCGTGATGGCATGATAAGTATTTGGGACTTTAAGAAAACTATTATGGATCCCGACTATGCTGTCAGTCCTGAAGGGACTTCTTGACCTAATTTCCAGTCCTGAATTCCTCGATACTGAACAAGGCATGTGAAGCTCCATGAAGGTTTAAAAGTGTATGCATACAGGAATGATCCGAAGGTGGTTCTGATGTATTTTCACCCTAACTAGTGTCTGGTCACCATGAGACCACTCACCAGAGGATGACTTGCCCAGTGGGTGTGTATTGTATTGTTGTATTACTCTTTTGTCACAAGATTCTGTGAGAAATTCGGGATGCTCTCCCCAGGGAAAGCAAGTCCCAACGGTGCAGTATCACCCATGTTTTCTTCTTTTTTTCTGCCTGCAACTGTATTTCTTTATGAAAGTGGATTTTTCTACAGAATTTTGCCTGGGACAACCCTTTTGTTTCTGTGGGGTCTTTTACGTGCACTATATGCATGCTAAACACTGCCCTTCGGTTTATCGTCTCAACCGAGTGTGTCCAGATCACCACTTAAGGTCTGTAAGAGCGGGAAATCATATTGCAGAGTGTGGGATTCGATCCTGTGTGCTCTGATTCTCTTGCTTCCAAGGCAGAGGCTTAACCACTAAAGCCACACCAGTACGTTTTTACAGATACATTTCCAACGCAATACAGCTATTTTGCCATTTCTAGTATATCAGCACTGACTTGCACATATCCTGTATATTATGCCTTTTTGCAGACATTTGTGCGAATCCGCAATAATATGCACTTTGTTGCTAATATGCATGACTGTGGATGTACATATAATATGTAAAGAGCATTGAAAGAAAGGGCAAGAAAAACAGAGAACAGAAAGAACAGAAAATGGGGAAGCTGGGTGAAAGGTACGAAAATATGGGCAAACCATGAAATAAATATAGCAAGCCTGGTTAAGATTTAGCAAACCAAGCAAAATTTTGAATTCGAATTAATTATTTACCAGATGGCAGTGTTAGTAGGAAAAATCATGCAAATGAATTAAATCAAAAAGAAAAAAAAACCTTTTATTTCCAATAAGATCCAAATACATAAACTGGATTTGAAGCTCTGAAAGTTACAAAATCAAGTGAAAATATAAAACCATGGCAGCAAAATTAAAAAAGAAAAAAGAAAAAAAGTGCAACGGCACTGTCATGCTACAAAATATATGATTATCAAAAAACAGATAATAGAAAAGAATCTTTCAAAAAAACAAAAAACAAAAAAAACATGAAAAAACACCACAGACAACTGTGTAAAAGAACAAATTTATTTTTTATTAAAACATAGAAACTTTATAACCATAGTAACAAAAATAGCTAAAAGAACTTCCCATATACAAACACTTTACAAAAATTGGTCTTCACAGTCAAAATCAACACAACACTTCAGCTGTGTTATATCATTAAAACAGTTTTAGTCGGAGAAAAAAAAAAAAAAAGGTACCACCACTCTACGCTTTTAAAGATTTGAATCAGTAAGCAGTGTATGGTACTTTTCAGAGGACAGTGTGTGTGTGTGTGCGCGCACACACAAAAATGCAAATGCCCACATGCACAACAACGCACAAGGCAGCTTAACTGTGTCAAAAGGCATGGTCACCTTTTTCTGTTTATCCATTTGACTAGATAGGTATCTGCTTGCACTGATGCCTATGGGTCCAGCACCAAAGGAATGAAGCCAGCATGAACTTTGCAAAAAATCAATTACTTTAGTATACAAGAAAAGCATTATAACTTATAACTTCATCAGCAATGGTGACTACTTCCTTAAGGCGAACCATACTGCAATGCAAACAACCTGTAACAACTCAGAAATTGACTAGCACTGTCTAAATTATGCCACAATGTTCAGAAAAAAAACATTATGATCACAGCCATCGGCTCCTGTTTGTTTAAATTTCGTAAATTCTTGATTACACACCACAAATTTTCAAAATTGGAGGAAATATTGTACTATGGCATAGTACCCCTTCCATTCTCATTTACCATCTTTACAAAAGTTGATAAATTTTGGAACCAACCACTTGGATTCAACTGAACCATTGCCACTGACAAAGCTGCTCCCACTTATAACTTTTTACCGTTTTGTGTTTCTCATGAAAAACTTATCCATCTCACATTATGTACAGACTGAATAACTTTTTCTTTCATCACTATGGTAAAGACCTATTCTTTGTGAACAGTTGTTTTTTCCACAAGTGATCCATGCACATTTTATATGTGATGTGTACTCACAGGAGGTGTTTGTGTAAAAAAACAAACAAACAAACAAGTGTGCAGGCAGCATGTACATGTGTTGTTCACTACTTTGAATTTACACTGAATAATGAAAATTCTATTTAACATGTTCAAGAGGCTGCTGTGTGAATGACAAAGAAATGAATTTGAATTGATTAATAAGACTTGGTTGCCAGGAGCTTCCATTCATTATTTTCTCATAATCACATGGTAGAATATCCAAAGTTCCTTCAGTTTTGATCTCCAAAACTCTGAACCAACATTCTTCCTTTATTGCCTGACATAAAAGGACACTGCATATGCTGAAAACATTTTGACTGATGACTCATCAGATCACAAGAGGTTAGCTGCATCATTAAGTTTCCTTCAAATAATTTTGAACACAGTGCAAACCATCAAAATCATTGTTATAACAAACACCATCAAAATCATTGTTATAACAAACTCCTCAGCTCCGAAATCAAAATATAAACATACTAATATAATCCTGTCTCTTTTCACATTTTTTCAAACTCTGAAGATAAACGTAGCTACAGACAGCAATGAACTGCTTAATATGAACACCATATTCATTGCAGAGAGAATGCTCCTGTCTGATGAAAGTTGAAAACAGTTACTGTGTAGGCTGATAGTTGACAGATAACACGGCACAAGAATTATAGAGCATTCTCGTCTGAATGTGCTGCCTCAAGTGAGGAATAGACTGTCACAGGCTCTGCGAAAGTCCACTTTCAAGGAGTCCTTTAAGTGGCTGTAACTGCTTCACTTCACATTTTCACTTCTTTTCTCCATGATTTGCAGGATGACAGTGGGGCACATACTTTAAAGTGACAGTCATTGATGTATTCCCCATCTGTGTTAGCACTGGCACACCAGTACTGAGATGAATTTACAGAAAACGTTATACCACTTTAAAAGTTTGAAGAAATATAATAAAGATTACAACAATTCCTACAATGGTTACTAATTCAAATCAGTAGTATCAGAAGCATTCTTAATAATTTAAGGATTTAAAGGGGAAAAGTAGAAAATGCGAAGGGATGGAGCACACATGGATAGATCCATGACACTGGGAAACTGAGGAATGCTAATCATGAAAGGGAGTTCTCTCCTCTATTCATACTCACTGTTTACCTAATTTTCAGTTACTTTTGTAGTTTGCCTTTAAAAACAAAGTACTCATATGTTCTTGTCTTACCATTTACATAGCAAACTGAAGTTGGCTGTAAGAAACATGCTTCACTCACACACTGAAAAACACACACACACACACAAAAACAACCCCAAAACAGAGTACCAATAAAAGATAAAAAATCAAAACAGAACCTAAACCATCTAACCCACAGATATGAAAGTTTCCCTTCGCTGAAATAAGGCTGATAGTTAACAAAGAATATACATATAGTTTATGTACAGAAGAAATGAACAGATGGAAATGATCCAAAGGGGAAAAAAACTGTTAATGTAAGTAACAAGTACTTTATTTAGTACTTGTTGATAACATCAGTGGGGGTCTAAGAGGGGACTTATGTCAGCCAAGATAGGGGTGGAGTGGGCATGGCAGTTACTAGATTGCTTCAAAAGCAAAAGAAAATAATCCCGTTTTGCATGTTGGTGGGGTGTTGAAAACGGCAACAAATGGTTTTAGCTTCAGTGCAAAAAGCTGCTAATATATAAATACGGGTAGTTTAATTTATGGCGACCTTTCTGATCTGAGAACAAATACAGCCAACATAACTTAAATGTAATAATGCACTGAATGTGTTACCTTTCTGATCTGAGAACAATTGCAGCCAACATAATTAGAAATATGTATGTAATAATGCACTAGATGTGTTCCTTTTTTCATCCACAGTGCATAACTAACTCCATCAACTTACTCCATCACAGATGCTACCTGTAGAACCTAGGTTCATCATAGGTCTCTCCACAGGAACTCAGTCAATGACTGACTGCATACTGCTTGCATCTGTGGAAGTACTCAACATTTCTCAATTTATCTTGTCATCAAACACTTAAGACCTGTTTTCCTTAAAACTGGTGGACGATAATCTATTACCTTGAAAACATGTAAAAAGAACACAATAAGCAGATCACTAATTCTTTGGGATCCTTTTTATGGGATACAAATCTCAAGAATTAAAAAATCTTTTAAATAAAAATTATTTTATTCATTTATTTTTTAAGTGTGTAGGGAAATAAATATTTCACAATGGCATTTTTCATGAATTGCAAAGACAATTTTCTCTCCAGCCATCAGTATTGAAACCAATAATGTAACCGAAATTTCAAAGCTCAACTTCATGTTCGTTGCTCATTTGGACTAGATGACCAGTTAGAGAATTTATGCTGCAGAAAAGACAGGCGACTATGATGGAAAAGGACAGTTACTGCTTCAAAGATATTCAAATGTCCAATTCTAAAAGAAAGCAGGCAAGTAAAATCTGATCACAAAAAAAAGCTGGATGTAATATGTTGTTTTTTTTCCTCTCCTCCCTCCTGATAACATTTGAACCAGAAAAGAGAATGGGCCTTTTTCAGTTAGAAAAGATGAGAACCTTTAACAATTTTACAAAAAAATTACATCAGTGATACACTCTCACAACCAATGCATTCAAGGCTATAATCTCTGAAGAATATTCATTAGTGGCAAGGAACAGCTTGTGAAGGACAGCGCTACACTGCTCATTTTCCCCCAAGTAATATCTCAGTTGACTGAGAACAAGAGCTCTGCAACCCATGGGTTAAACAATGGCTTGATCATATTTTCAAGTCACTCAATTATAAACAAAATCAATGAAAACAAAAAATCACAACAATACTCACATAAACAAAATGCAAGTCACAAAACATAAGCATAACATTGGCTGTTTTTAAATATTGCACCTGAACACTTCCTTGTCCCATCACAAATTAAACTACAAATTACAAAAGTAAACTGAAATGAAGAAACACAAAAACTATGTTTAATTATACTGCTTATGTAATACTGTGACCTTCACAAACTGGCAGCACAGATCTTTCTGACCGGCAGACATATTCTGCACAGATTTTCTGAATGAGAAAGAAAGATAGTGTGAATAATGAACTTAACAAATGAAGTGATTATTGGCACACAGCGAACCAGTGTTCAATATATATGTCTACCACTAAAAAAAAAAAAAAAACCCAACTAACCCCCCCCCCCCCCCCCCCCCCCAAAAAGCTCCAGTGTATAACACCACATATTTTCCTTCCTCTTCGTTTTTTTAGAGATCCGTTTAATGGTCAGTTTCAGAATTTGCAAACAGAGCAAACTGAAAAAAGGCCACAGCTATGCCATGCTCATTCATGAATGCATTTATAACCTTGTAATGGTCAGACTTGTGACAGACTCCCCACCCCTCTAAATATCTATTTAGAAACACATTGGAAATGCTCAACATGTTCTGTTTAAAAGGATTGGAAAAGATCATCATGAACATCCAATTCTTCTGCCTATTTTGAGCTGTCTCATGCAAATAGTCTGCACGATGGCATATGCTTGATAATAATAAAAAGGAAAGAAAATGAAAAAGTTTAGGTATTAATTTCAGCACACTGACACACTGGTAAGTGGTCTGTACTGAGGTTACACGTTTGTCATTCTCCCCCCATGCCCTACCTCCCATTCTTATATATATCTAAGTCATGTTTATATTTCTTAAAAAACAAAAAACAAAAAAAAAAACACACAAAAAAACCACAACCACACACAAAAAACAACAACAGGAAATTAACTGCCATTCCAGGATAAATAATTTACCAGTCAATATTTTCAACAGCACATAGTGCTTAGGCAAATAACAGAACATACACCATGGGAAATATTGGGTGCTCTGACCCAGCAGCAAGTAACTGCAAGTTGAACAATGCCAGCAATGTCAAGTCAATGACGCTGGACAACCAAACAGTGCACGATCAAGATAACACAAATCAACAAAATTCAAGTCAACTCT
Source organism: Babylonia areolata (assembly GCF_041734735.1). Classification (NCBI taxonomy): domain Eukaryota; kingdom Metazoa; phylum Mollusca; class Gastropoda; order Neogastropoda; family Buccinidae; genus Babylonia; species Babylonia areolata. Next base: position 40,949,867 of record NC_134894.1, read on the forward strand.
TAAATAACACAATTATACCCAAAGCAAGAAAGCAACAAAGAAAAGAAGAAATAAAACCATAATGACACTCCCCCTTCATTGTGCGTCTGTGTTCGTGAAAGAACACCCACATCAACCTGCTGGTGGTTTGCTTTTCTAAGATGGTTTGCTTTTCTAAGAAAGAGTGGATGCTGAACAGTGATAGAATGTGTTCTTCTTCCTCATTCCTGTTTATGTATGTTTTCAATCAACTATTCACCAACTTACCAAATCAAACACATTCTGCTGTCATAGGTTCTTGCATGTAATCTTTTGTTCTAAGCTGCACATAGAACTTTCATTTTAGTTTTTGAGATGTAACATGTTATTAAGAAATTATATGGTATGTGTGTGTTAGCATGTGTGTGTCCCTGGAAGAATTTCTGGCTGATCTATAAGGTGGTTTGGTTAACTTTCAAACCCAAATCTATCTCAATATACAAATCAATTGCTCCTGTCCTGAAACTTAGACAAAATCATACAGCTGCCATCAAAATGGATCAGCATAAACAACTTTTGAATACTTTGTAACCAATCTAAAATGGCCGAACACCTGAACTCCAATTATAACAGTTTAAAACAGACCAAAATCATTTTTCCTCCATTTCATAACAGACGAATCAAATCAGTCTGGCTGAATGTCAACATGCTGCTGACAATCATTTGTGTGGAAAAACCTATTATGACAATGAAAAATATTAGCAGCATATAGGTAGTGAGGTTATTCCCAAATGATCCTTGAGCAAAACACATTCATGTTATCCACAACTGGTTTGTGCACACTGAAACTACGCTGGATTGTAAAAATAGTCTCCACATGGACAGCAATGCTGATGTGGAAATCGATACATATAATTTCAACAACAGCTATGCATACATGGGAATAGATTGATCTGGATAGCAGGCTGAAAACAGCTGGAAAGGAACTGTAAAAATCTAAAGCATTCTTTTAGAAACTGGGCTGAAATCTGGCAAGTGCCAACAGGTCAAGGCAATTACTTCCATATATATGCCAAAAGCAAGTGAAATAGAGTATGAGAGAAAGAGGGAGAGAAGAAAAACACATACCATGTGTTGATGAGAACCAAGTGTTGGTTAATATGAACCAAATCTTGAAGGGAATAAAATCAAAAAGAATCATTTTTCTGTAAAAAAAATGAAATATGACCTGTTCATTGACTGTAAGAAAATAAAGGTATTTAACACAAACACAAAAACAATTTCACATGGAGGGCAAAAAAACCAAAACAAAACCACACACTCAAATCTAGTTCTATTTCTTGACAATTAAGTCATTCTAAATGAATCTGATGAAAGACAAATCCAGAAACAGCTATTTGCTAAGGACAATTTTCAACCAGCCATCAATTAGGTTATAAAAAGAAACGAAAAAATTGCCAGCAGCATTAACAAAATCAAACCAAACCATTTACTTGTAATATTTTTTTTCAGATACAAAACGTACATAAACACAAATAAAAACAGAAGCTAGCATACCTGGGAATGGCATAACCATAAGATCCATTTTCAATTTTATACAAGTGCTGTATATCATATGGGGATACCAAGTTTTAAAAATCAAAAGTTTATAAAAGAGCTAAAAATTGTAGTTAAACATTCAGTTCAATCAGATCAAGAGAAGAAAAGATAAAAATTATTCTTTATCTGCACTCAATAAGTATTCAAAATGTCAAATATTTAACATACTCTTGTCAAAAAATAAAATCCAAGTTGGAATGGTCAAGATATGCAGTACAGTTACAACCGCCTAGAATTCAAAAGAATACAAAATGTGTAGAAAACTGGAATTACATACATTACTTTTTTGTTTCTTCTATTTTTGAAGAAGCTTTATTACCAGACAGCATGTATTCTTTAAGCAAATACACAGGGAATATTTTGGTGGACTTTTGTTTTGCTTTGTGTTGTTGTATTAGAAGTCCAACAACTCTTCAACTGCAAACAAAACTTAGTGAAATGTGAAAGGGCTGCAATGATGCAGCATAGCAATGTCAATGGAATTTTAAATCATTAAATTTTTGTTGTATGTACTTCCAATTTGATAAAGATCTCAAAGATCAGTTTCCCAGCATCAAATCATGATGGTACTCTTAAGAGTCAGAGAACACTGAAAATACCGAAGCTTGGTTTGAGGAATACGTTGAAAATCTGTAAGAAAATTTTTGCTAAGAAACCAAAGTGGTCATAAAACACATGGTAATTTTAAAACTGCTCTCTACACCATATTCATATCATTTACAATAAGAAAAGTGACACAAAATATCTTTTGCGATTTAACAAAAAACAAACAAACAAAATCCCAACAACAACAACAACAACAACAAAAAGTGGAAAAAAAAGCAGCTCACAAGTGAACACCCAAGAAAATCAGTGTCAACACACTGCCATGTATCTTTTCACAAGTTGCCTTGGCATTTGGACATCTTCATACACAATTTTGCTGAAGTATTTTTAGTCATGGTTTAGTATCTCACAAATGTTATAATAAATATGCACACTAATAAATATGAAAATATGTTTTTTTCCAAAGCACCTGAGGCTACAGTGCATGAACTACAAAGAAAAGTCCTTTCCCACTAAAAAAAATTACTGTTTACCGTTTTGACAAAATGGAAGCATTTCTGTGTAATATTGAACATGCCAAAACAATGTCAATCATTAAAGGAACAGTGGAAACACAAACACAATAACAACCCGCAATAGAAAAAGTAGAAAGTCTTCAAAAAAGTTTACTTCAAACATCAAACTGTAGGTAATGGCTTCAAACAAGAAACTGCAAAAACTTTTAAAAAGTAACACCATGCAAAGACCAAATGTAACACTAACAGCAGGTGTAACAACAACAAACTGACCTCTTGATTAACTCAATCACCAAGAATACATAATTACAACACTAGTGTGTAAAATAATAAGGCAGTAGATCAAAACATTACAACATCTTTATAAATATAATGTGTTGTGGAAATAGCACAATACAAATACCAACAGTTATGAAAACTTTTAAATAAATAACTTTATACAAGCAATTACAAGATAATTGACACTAAGAAAATATTTTGAAGTGCAAAATTATTTCTATCCAGGATAAAAATACATCTCTCAGCCTATATCTATAAACAGCCAAAGTGCCAAATATTTATACCGTTCAAACCAGCATTTCCCAATGAAATGGTTAAAATGCTAGCATCTGATTCAATGACTGTTCCAAACCAACATACAAAAACAAAAACAGTTCTTGATTCAGTTTATAAATACAATTCACCATTCCAGAAAGTGCTTTATATTTCTACAGTGGAAAATTCCAAAATCATATAAAAAGAAACAAAATTAGATCGCTACAAACACAAAGAACCAAATCAAGTCAGGACAACTTTAAACATTTCAATTTCCAAACCAAATTACAAGTAAACACCAATAGTAGTGAAGGGATACAAAAATAAATATTTCAAATTTTCATGGTACAAACATTCGAGTGAGATTTATGTCCCAAAATGACATCCAACTACTATGGACTATCCACATAAATATATATAAAATCTGTCTTTTCCAGCTCCTTTATTTGAGCAAATAAAATCAACACCACAAAATGCACAACCATATAATCAGTGCACTCTATGACAGAGATTGTTGGATCGTTATAGTTAAAGAAAGGATTTTTGAATGGTGCTCTGGCCTCTCATAACAATTCCATGAAACTCTGAAAATTGATCTGAATTAAAGACAGAAATGGTAAATGAATATTACTATTGTATCAAAAGGCCAACATTTATGTTGTTTCCCTTCTTGTACTGTCTACAAGTGAAAACAAAAGAAATGCAAAGTTTCCAGTTCATTGTTTTTGGAAAAAAAACAAGGCAAATATTTGCTCTTCATTTAACAAAATAACATTTTTGTGTGAATGTGTACACAAATACATACAATATTCCTAAAGTTCCATCTCATATTCAGTATTTTTATCAGTTTTAAAATGGTCAGAAATAGCCAGAATTTACCACACACAAAAAAGAAGAAAAGAAAAGGTCCTTAGAAAGGAATTACTGTGGGTTAAGTACAAACGATCACAAAACTTTCAAAGACAATAAAGACATCTACAAAAGAATTTTGGACATAGAATTATAAAGACAAACATCCAACCAAACTAGTAATACACTTTCCTCCCTCTCATTTCCCTGAACACAGAATTCACAATAAATCTGTGTAAGTCAAGAGGTTTATCTCAAATGGAAAATGTTTACACTCTGCATTTAAATGAAAAACTGAAGATAAATTATCTATTACTAGTATTAGCTGAAACAAAGTAAGACAAAAAAAAACAAAAACAAAAAAAACACACCGTCAGTTGGCAATAATGTAATACTTGGGATGTCCAAATTTCAGAGAGTATTTGCAATAAAAATGTAATGTTTATACAGAATGTGCAAAAGAAAACAAGAAAAAAAAGTATTAAATCAAAAGTTTGGATCCTTATCAAACAGTGCATAAACACATGCAGACAACTTAAAAACAAACTCTGAATACTCAAATTCAATGAAAATTTTGCTCAGCTTTTCAAACAAACAATTTTAACACCAAATGACTACACAAAAGCAAACGGGTCAGAGAACACTATCTTTGTGTTTACTAAAATGTTACCATACTGGCACTGACAAATACTAAACATCTTTTTGATTTACTTTATTAAAAAAAAGAAAAGAAAAAAAAAGGAAGATTTAAGAATACTAACAGAAGATTTAAGAATACTAGTCTTTGCCTCACACAAGTTACAGAGCATCATCTGACCCTGAAGCAGAGACTATTAAAAAAAAAAAATCAAAAAAAATCAAGATCTCCACTTAATGACTCTCTAAAAGAATATGGCAAGCCCAAGTTTTAGAAAGGATTTAACATAGTTTAAACTTATGCAGTGTCTAGCAGACACTGGATAAGTACATTCATATCAACATCCGATTATGGTCAAAGAAGGGTTTGCAGGACATGACCTGAAACTAACTCTAACAATTTTTACATAAATTCATGTTATGTCACATGTACAGAAGCAAATGAAATGAAATAAATAACTCAGCTACACTACTGTACCTATAATCGTTCAAAAAAGAATCCAGCAATCTCAAAAACCTCTCCAGAGAGAACTAATCTCCATTAACTGTAGAAAGACCAAGGTCACAGAATGTGACAACTGTTAGTCTGAGCAGTTGGCAACATTCAGTCTTATTCAGTTATTGTTTCACACCAAAAAGACAGAACACTGCAATATAGCTACAGAACTGATAGTAGTTGAAAATGTTCCAGTCTTGGGTCATTTCAAGGTGTCTAGTAAACACTGAGTAAGCTGCACTATGCCTTTTTATCAGGACTGTAGTTTGATGCTCTTGGTCTCATGTAACTACACAAACAAGAAAGTGCTGTACAACTTCAAACAACAGTATCAAGGCATTGCTACAAGAACAATTCACAGTATTAGATACACAAAATACCCATTGAATGTGTCGAGTTAATCACAGTAACTTTGTAAACCAGGAAGGACAAATCAGTAACAAAAATAGTTATGTATTTGCATGCAATAAAAGTTAATTTGGATATCTGCACAAATGCACACCACACACTACGTCTATTAATGTTGTCATTTCCAAAGTGCTAACAGTGCAGACCAATCTGACCAGTGTCCAAACAAGATGCATACATTCCACAAAACATTCTCCCTGCTATTTTCTTCTCCAAAAACACATCCATCCAGGTTTGGGCCATGGACCTGAAGTGGCCAAATGACTAGAGAGGACAAGTATGAAAATAGTAAACCCAATGGTATTTCATCCAGCTGAACACACAGATTGTCTGCTAATGCACACACTGAACATATTACTAGTCATTACAATTTACAGTTGCAAAATGTAGTACTTCCATGAAAAGAAAAGAATCCTTCAAATTAACTGGTTCAAAATTCTGACTAGTACAAAACCTGGAGAGTATTAAAAAAAAAAAAGAAAAAGAAAAAAAAGGGAGAAGATAAAGAAGTCAGACATAACACCCTGAAACCAGTTGTTTGCTAACAAACTTCTCTTTGGTATATATCATGTGTACACACACACACATATATATATATGTGTGTGTGTGTGTGTGTGTGTGTGTGTGTGTGTGTGTGTGTGTGTGTCTAGGTACAGGGTTCTGTGACACATTACATGATCTGATACTGATCACTTCCAGTGTCTGATGAAGAAAAAACTTTTTTCTTTTCTCTCCTCCATCCTCTTCCACCTGCGCAACCAGCAGCTTTGTCCAATGTCTGTTACCAGAACAAATTATAACTTGAAAAAAACAACAACCCAACCAACTGTAACTGAAAATATTATCACACATCATGCAGTCTGGTCAAATACTTGTTCACCTGCACTTCTCAATAACAAGACTGCAAAACATAGCAGCCAAAACAGAGAGGATAAGGGAGTGGGATTTGGACAGGAAATAAATAAATAAAACAAGGCTGGGGGGGGGGGGGGGGGGAATAAACCACAACAGTGTTAACACTTTTTATCACATGGGGGGAGAGGGTGGAGGTAATAAATTTCCACAAACATGAACACGACAAGCATATCCAAACACAGATATGCAAATATTCAACAGCAAGTCATGTGAAATAAAAATATAAAACAAAATAACAAGAAATGTCAGACACCAAATCATGGTAATACAAAACCACCACCATCCTGAACACAGTAACACAGATACGCAAAAAAAAACCCAAAACAAGACAAAAAAAAACAAAAACAAAAAAAGAAGCCCGAACAAAGAAAATAAACATATCTCTGCAATCAGGACGACTAGATTTTTCACCAAGGCCACAAACAAACAGAGCTGATACTTATTACACTGTCCATTAAGCTGGTCAATTGTGTGGAGGACATACAGGAAGTGAAATAACTCCTTTGTGTGAAAAGTTAAGCCATCGCTCAGCTCACAACTAAAAATGTCCTTTCATTATCACAAATCAGCCGTACAATGTTCACATATTTCACACAAATCAGCACTCTAGCATAAAAGAAGCAAGTAGGATAAAAAAAACAACAACAAAAAAACAAAAACAAAAAACCCCGATACCCATTTATCTACAAATCAAACTGACAAATAGTATGTTTGTAATACATGTTACAATTTGTGTTTCAGTATGTCTTCTCCAATATGTAATCATATCTGAATCATACAGGGATTACATAAATTGCAGAGACATCTGATATTTTTACTCTCTACATACCAATGTTTAAATATATATGTAGATACCTGCTTAATATCTCAATACCAGTGGCAGAATATGCAGGTCAGAACGGTCCATGCTGGTCTAGCAACATGGTTATTGCAAATCAATCAGGCTGTGGCTGAACCTACAGTCACTTGAAGAGTACGTAAAACACTTGTGGCGTGTGATGATGATTAATCTTTTTTTTATTTCAAAGGAAGGCTGCATTCCAAAACAACCACACACTGTCTAAAAAATTGTCAACTGTTGTTAAATGTTTCTGATCCTGCTGAAAGAATCCACAAACTTATTCTGATATTGAAAATGATGAATTTTTTTTGGTAATACTGAACTTAATGTATCATATACTGACATAGAATCAGCTAAAAAAAAAGAAGAAGATCTTTTGACAACTGAAGTGTATTTTTTGTGATTTTCTTGTCAATAGGACCCACAGATCATGTGAAATCTACCTTTCACTTCTCTTGTGCGATATGATGACCAATCTGAACATTATTACTCAACTGTTTTTTTTAATTGTATGTCAGCTTTTCTCTGCAATTCTTTCACATATGAACAGCTAGTTCTTTGTAAAAACTTTATGTCAATGGATCTGCACAGATAAAACTAAGACTATTCAAATGATACAGACAGTATCACAGTAACAAAACTTTTCTCTCAATCATTCGACTTTCTGAAGAAATTGCATGTTGTTTCTACTTAATGCATTTTGTTAGATTTTTGTTTTGATTGCTCCCGCCGATGACCCTACCTGAAACCTCCTTCAATTTTTAAAACAATTCACTCTGTAAAAGAAAAATATTTGTCTTCATTTAAAAATCAAAATCCCACTTTTCTTACTCAGCAGATGAACTATCCATTACCGTTTATGCACTCACAAGAATGTATCAGATGTATCTATTTCACATCAGTCTGAAGTACAGCTTGTCTGAGAATGCTGGACTGCATAAAGAATAAAAGATATACCCACAACAAACATAAGAGCTCACACTAAAACCTTAACTGGAAACAGCTGGTAAGAAATGGGCGACAGCTTAATAAATAAACCCCATACTTTTTACACACTCATAACAAGAAAAACAAAAAAGCAAAAAAATAATTTCAAACTGTAAGGCCAGGTAAGCCATGGTCAAAATAATCTGAAAGAAAAACAAAACATAATTGTACACTTGTTAGAAATGAAAAATAAAATCTTTCAAGTTGCCTCCAGCTCTGGACAGACACACTGAATGACTTGCCTCATTCGCCGCTGATTTATCACAGGCAGAAAAAACCACCAGGAGTACAATGGCTTCTTTGCTGGATCAGAATGAAATGCTGTCAGATTTTTTTTTTTCCCAAAGGCTATATTAACACAGAGAAATGACATGCCCAAACTCGACAATTATTAACAAGATAAACATTATCTGGAAATGCCACTCTACAACATGCACATTTCTTCCAATAATACCACACCAATGCTTGTGCCTATATCTGGGGCAGAGTAAAATCAGTACTGACAAATGGAAATGAAAGTGAGACAGATACATGTTGGTATTTAAATGATAACTGATCACAGTAAGACAATAATCACATGGATATTGTGAAAGCAGAACAAAAACAATAATAATAACAAATAAACAGATAAATACATAAAATGACAGAAAGGAACTATGACATTATGTAACCTTTTATCAAGGGAGGGTGAAGACCAATAATGATAATTTTGTGGTACTCTGAAGCTGTCTTCAGTCACATATTTCTGTTTTCACTGGTTTGACAGAACATTCTACACTAACAGCAGGTCCGATATCAGCTTTCCCAGTTTAAACTGGCATTACCTAGATGTTATAAAAAAATGTTATCATTATCTTTCTGCAATTATTAAATGCAGAAGATTTACATGGAAAGGATCTGCATCAAAAGGTACAACTTTTTTTTTAAAATCAAGTTTTGTCTGACAGTGGACAAAGTCTATTTTCTTTGCCTTTGAGAGGAGGCAAATAGGATGTTTCTATGCCAGGCATTCAATATTTTTGATGGATGAGGGATCTTCCAAATGTAATTAAATAGACACAGACAATGACATCAAGTATCCAAAATCAAAATCTGGAAGAATTAAACAGACAGCAACTAAGCAACATATAAACAGTAAAGCACACACAACAACAAAAAACTACTACTTTGACAATGACACTAATGTGTATCACAGTTGTTAGCACATCAGGTTTTGGGGAAAGAAAACACAGCATATATGATCTCTGACCAGAAGAATAATTTTTAGAGTAAGCTGATGCTGATTCACTGCTGTTTGCTGTTGATTATGGCCTCAGTTCCACTGGCAGTGGTGGACCAACAACTATTCCAGAGAACAGTTTCCCATACAACCTGATTAAATAAAACAAGACTTATTTTCTAGACAGAAATACAGAATCAACAAACTTAATTCTAGACTGTTCAATGTGCTGAATTGCAGTCCTATAAATGTTGGTGACCACAGCATTGGAACAACAGTGCAGTAATTAACGACCCGTCAGTCCACCTCCAGTTGACAACACACATGGACAAACAGCCTATAGCCTCCATGGTAATCATCAACTTGAATGGGACAAGAGCATTGTCATGGAGTCTTCTATTCACAGAACAGGTCCACTCTATCAGCAACCAAGCTGGGAGGAAAAATTTGTGTGGAGTTTAACAATGTGCACATATAAATGTCCGTACATGAACAATTGTTTACAACTTATGAACCTCTGTCAATGATGAATTTTAAACATCTAACCACCTAATTTAATCACTGACATCTGAAAATATTGATCATGTACTCCCTACCCCTAGTTCCAGGTTAAGAGGCAAGAAAGTTTTACCGGAAAAAGCGGGCGCTAGCCAGCTGGACAAAGGGGAGGTTACCTACTTCCGGGAGGTTATCGGCTGTAGTTACTTTCATTTTCTCCGCATAGGCGGATAGTAGTTTGCACAGGACAGGAATGTCAGACCCTTGCCGGAGTCTGCACTCATTGGGTCACGGTTAAGTATGTGTAATTAAAAACAATCTATGGTAAAAACTGCCAAACAGACGCATCACTTAGAGTTCTCAGATTCAAGAGCTTCAAAAGGTCAAAGTCATAGAAGTGATGATTAGAATCTTTAACAATTTTGACCTGATCGAAGGCCAAGGTCAATGATGTGTGTCCTGCTTAACTAAAAAGCAATGGATCTGCAATCCACTTTTCCAATAATAAAATGCTGGAGAGTGCATTACATAAGGAAATGCCCTGTATGTCCAAAATTATGTAAGGTCTCTTCATTTCCATGAATTGTACTGAACCACAAAGGTAAGCCTATGAACAAAACAAAACACTGCACGATACACAATGGCCCCTAGTACTGCCCTGGGCAGATCTGATCATTAAGCATAAACTATATTCCACAACTCAAAACTCTTGGCAAAGGAAAAGGGTTCTGCTGAAAAAATACAAACAAGCTAACAAAGATAACAAGAACAAACTAACCCTGGACACTCGCACCTTCTCTGCTTATCTGTTCTGGTCTTGCAGCCAGGGACAACAGTCTAACACCAGCGGAAGGGCACAGCACGGGGCCTGTCTGCCCCTTCCTTCACCAAAGGCTTGTGGAACTCCCGGCCAGGGCGGGAGTGGATCTGTGCCCAGCAGTACTCACAGTAGTACTGCAGACAGGTGACGTTGGCGCAAAAGAATGGGGCGAACTTGCCAGCACATCGAGAGCCATGACATTCATCACACATCTGGTCATCCAGCACATACGGCTTCACCTCCACCTGCAAAGTTCAAAGCCACCAACAGGTGTCAGCTTGCAAAAGGTGTGAAAGTGGAGGAACAAGCATGGGCTCCCTAGGACCCATCACTCTTAAAGAAAAGCTAAATAATTCATGTTAACTGACGAAAACAACGCACGACCCGGGGCTACTGCCACACAATTAAATAAAACTGAAATAAAAAGAAAAAAATGTACAAGAAAATATTTTAAAATGTTCTTTAGTAAAAAGAGAGTTGATTACATGGTGTGTCTGTATCTGCTTGTGCATTGTAAAAAAGAAAATTGTAAATTTCAGTGGCCACAAGATTATTCAAGTTTCCCTTGAAAATCATATTTAAACTGGTTATTCTTGAATATGTGTATATGTATTTACTATTTTTGAAATGGTGTGTCCTACATTTGAAGTAGCAGATTTACACAATCTTACCCTTTTGTCAATATCTCCATGTTGTAGCTGCACAAATCTGGCGCTAATTGCTGCAATGTAACTTTGCTGGTTGGAAAAGGCAACACGGCCAGCACCTTTAGGATACTTCAACTCTGGGTCTGTGTCAATACCAGCATAGCACACACCTCCATACAGACGATCCATAATCATTGCCAACTCCACTGAAAAAGACATGTTTAATTTGCATTAAATATTCAGTTCAATCTGAGCCATCTTCAACAGATATTCTCTACTTGCACTGTTGAAACCACAGAAACTACTGTAGTTAGTAAGGTGCTACACACACACACACACACACATATATATATATATTCTGCAACTGAAATGAAAACATTTCATACCACTTTCAGTCCATAACACAGTGCACCGTATGCACAAGAGGCAAATCCTTCATTGCTCATGTGTGATTCCAGATTTAAAAGCTATATAAACAAAACTGAAAACAGAGGGAGTAGGGCAAAATCTATCAATACTACAATTTTGATGCAGCTAATATCTTTTACTTAACCCCTAGGCTGCCTGCATGACGAGATAACTCGTCATGGCAAGCATGTATGCTTCGCTGCCACAATGACGAGATAACTCGTCATCGAAATATTCTGACTTTTCCCTGGTTTGCATTCACTTCCTTGACCAAAATAGTGGTAGCTTTAGCCTGGGGAATCTTTCTAGATTCTATTCATAGCTAGAAACCCCATCTACGTCATGAAGCAGTCCTTTATTTGAATGTTTTGGTTGGGTCACTGTCCAAGTGTTTGCCTGACTTCTCTCCTCGCTCGCTCAACAAAATGTCGGACTGACGCCATGCTCAAGACATGCAATCGTGACGAACTAAATCAACCAAGATTTCTTTCTTTAGCTGATGCTCAGAAAGAATTGAAGCGTAAATTCGAAGGAGTAGATAGTGATGAACATTTATAGGACGATCTGATAGAAAATAAAGTGAGTAATCAAGAGAGTGGCCAAGTTGCGACTATCAGTGAGTGATGTCAGCTGTACAGATGTTAGCAGACGACAGAAGATGACCGAATTAGCAGCAGAGCGATATTCTTGGCACGCAGCCAACGTGGTCTGATGAGAACTGAATCAAGTGACCGTGTGAGAGGGGTGAGGAGGAGGGGGATGGAGACTGAGGGGGCGTGGCCTCACATCCATCTTATCACTTGGAGAAGTCACAATGTATTGTGTATCTATCTCTTTAAAAAAAATATATATATATATAGTGGTTGTTCTAGTATGATTTTGTGTTTGCAGATATCCATTTGTGCAGAAAATATGATGTTTTTGTGCAAATTACCAGACTAATGTTTGTAATGAACAAGTTGAAAATGTGACAAAAAACAAAACACTGATTTCAAAACAACAGCATGTCACTAAAAATATATAAAATGGGAAAACAGCATGTGTTTTGTATTCTTTATTCATTTACCTTTCAGAAAATATATACTTTTATGGGTCTTTCTCCAATAACAAAGAGCACAGAATTTTTGGAAAATTTATACCTGTTTTTTGTGAAAAAACCCTGGCAAATAGATTTCACTTGAATCTTATTTTCCTGGCAGCGAAAGGGTTAATTAATATCTGAAAAAAGTGTTGTCAAACCAAAAGTTGTGTGCTCGAAACTGAACAATCCTATCCAGCTAGAGCAGTCCATGTCAATCAGTATTCCACTGTTTAACGATAATATTTAACAGATCTGTCAAAGTATCAAACTTTCCTTTCTCTAATCACAACTTTCCAACTTTGATAAACTGTAACAGAACCACCAAACAGATTTTCAGGTATATTAAACAATACATGACAATCACTACAGAAAAGTCCCATTCATCAAAATTATAATTGTCAGATTGGACACTTCCACATAGTATACTACAGATCTTATCAAACTTCCCCTGTCTTCATCACACCTTTCTGATTAGAATAAATCATAATAAACTTTCCAGGGAAAATCTGATTTTTTGGTTATGGCTTATTTTAGGGATGTTTTCTTTCCTATTAACAACAGAATTTCTGTAAACAGATGATGTGTAAACAGCATAAATTGAGCAAAATCATATTTTTGTGCTCACAGTAAAAAACAACAACAAAAAACAAAAAAACAAAACAAAACAAAACAAGAGAAGCAAGGCCTTCGACTCACTTGTGATACACTTTAAAAAAAAAAATTTTTTTTAAATCTAATCGTTAAAATGTGTTCTGTATTAGTTATTATAAAGCTTCAGGTAAAAAAAAAAAAAAAAAAAAAAAAAAAAAAAAAAGTCCTAATGGCAGATTCGAACCCCGCGTGTTTGGGTGAGAAGAAACTGTCTTACCCATTACACTATCATGGTTCCTTAGCTGATGTTAAAAAAACAACAACAACATTTAAACATGCTTTTTTAAAGGGCGATAAATCGATTGCGGTATTCACAGTGAGAACGATGTTTAAATCATATTATTCTGCTGTATCTTGGGCATTCAAAAAATTCTTAAGGGCAATTAAAAATTCTTTTTAAGTCCACGGTAAAGGAGACGTGGCTATGGCCGCAATCACACTGAAACATTTAGCCGTTTTCCCTGGATCTAGATAGATGTACAAGTTTTGTGACAAAGTTGATTCAATTTCTTTTTTATGTTCATTCTAGTTTTATAGTTTTAAAGTTGATATGAAAATTGAATATTTTGTTAAACTAATAACATGTACAGCCAAGTACAAGTACTTCTAAACGTCGTATGAAGTGAAAAGGACTTCATTTTCAGAAAAGTCAAGACAGGAAATTTTTACGTTTCATGAATTCAAGGGTATTAACTCTCATGGTTTATTATTTTTGATTGTGAATTCCGACTGATTCTGTGGATATTTTTATGGTAGTTTGGGGCATAAACCAGTAAGTGATGAGGTGTTCACAAATCTTTCTCTGAAAAAATATTTAACGGTCTCCTTCTCCAACTTTCCATCACATGTTATTGTGTATTGTCCATTGAATATATAGAACGGGCAGGTCAACAACTTGAAACAAAATGGCGTCGTTCGCGACGAATATGAGCAAGCGCTTTGAATATGTATAAATATGTGTACACAATTGATTTTTGCCCATGACCTTCAGGGCTCAGCCAATAGATCTCTAATGTCCACTGTCGTATTGATTTTAGTATTTTCCGAAAAAGACCACATGGGCGAATGAACATAGTGAAAGCCCTGCACACTGAAAGTAAAACAAACAAGCTTTTTATGTATTGAGTATAATTTCAAAATGTAATGTTCAAGATGAGAAAGATCAGTTTACAGCAAATTAAGTCCCCTAGCATTAAGTACAGATTAATTTCCCTTTTTTACTATCTGCACCAAAGACATGCAAAATAAATGCTTAGCAAAAAAAGTTCCTGTTTGAACAAAAAATGATAAAAATGACTGCTATTGTTGTTGTGTCAGAATATCAGATCAAAGTGCCAAATTTATAGAATAAAAAAAATATATAGATATAACAGTAAATTGAGTTTGCAAATAATTTGGCTTCATTTTTTATTTTTTTGTGCCCATCCCAGAGGTGCAATATTGTTTTAAACCAGATGACTGGAAAGAACTGAATTTTTCCTATCTTTATGCCTAATTTGGTGTCAACTGACAAAGTATTTGCAGAGAAAATGGCAATGTTAAAGTTTACCACAGACAGACAACCGAACATCGGGTTAAAACATACTCACTTTGTTTACACAAGTGAGTCAAAAAAAAAAAGCATATTAATTTTGCTGAAATGCGTTTGTTTTGTGCTGGACTGTGCTATTAACGCACACGACCAACATAAATGAATATGGTTGTGAATGGCTGCACCAAAAAAGATTTGGATGAGAAGACCTACAGCAAAAGATGACTGGAAAGAACTGAATTTTTCCTATCTTTATGCCTAATTTGGTGTCAACTGACAAAGTATTTGCAGAGAAAATGGCAATGTTAAAGTTTACCACGGACACACAGACACAGACAGACAACCGAACATCAGGTTAAAACATAGACTCACTTTGTTTACACGAGTAAAAAAGAAAACATATTAATTTTGCTGAAATGCATTTGTTTTGTGCTGGACTGTGCTGTTAACGCACACGACCAACATAAATGAATATGGTTGTGAATGGCTGCACCAAAAAAGATCTGGATGAGAAGACCTACAGCAGGTTCCAAGGGGCTTGTGAATAGTGTACTGGCACTGAAAAGTGCAGTTTCTGATATCTTAAAAGCTAACATTTTGGAGAAGTGATTTCTGTGTGTAAAACATCATTATTATATGCCAGAATTTTGCTGCTGGTAGATGTATGCATCAATGTAACTTCGAAACTAAACTAAAGAAGATTCTGTTTTAACTAACAATAAAAACAGACTGTTATTAATCAATGTATATTATGTCACATATTGACCAATGCTCAAGAACAGTGCTCAACTAAAGAGGTATAACAGAACAAAAAGGAAATCCTTGTGACATATAATCCAGTGGCATAATAAATACAATATTCTGACAGTTCATTTTCACCTGCTCTCAACGGTCGAGGAACCCCCCCCACAAAAATGGTTTTACGAGGGTCCAGAGGCTGGGAACCATCCATCACAAAGTCTGAATCACTCAGGGTCCATGGACGAATTTGAACCTGAATGAAATTGAACAAAGAAAAACATTTTCTAAAGATTTAACTTTCTGCCACAGATCAATAGCGGGTATAGCCTTTATGCAATATAATGGCAACCTGGAAAAGAAAAAAACATAAAATATTCCAAAACAAAGTAAAGTAAGATTACCTTGTCTTGATTTGCATGATGTTATTTTACTTTGTGCACTGAACACACAAAATTAGAAAAAATCTAATATCATTATATTCAATAAACATGATTACTCGATGAAAGTGTTAACGGAAACAATGAAGTGACCCTCAAAATGAATGCTAACATGTCAGAAAAGGCCTGCTAACTTTTGTAACTGGACTAGGAGAACTTTAGGTTTCTCTGACTTCTTGCTGGACAATACCAGTGAATCTGATTCATGAGTGAGGAAGTCTACTTTCCTGTTTCCTGTACTCATACTTACATACCTGCAAACATCATTGTGTTGAAAGTTTCATTCAGGCACTGTTTGGTGGTTCCCAAACAAATTTTTTTGTTTCACCTGGTTGATTGTAAAGCCCTAGTTTGATATGATTTTTCATGATTTTCTTTAAAAAAAAAAAAAGAAAAAAAAAAGAAAAGACAGAGTGACTTACAAATTACAGAATGAAAATCACAATACTTCAGTTTGGAAGGGTCAGCTGAATCTGTGATCAGCTAATTCCAAAATATATATATATGATAGTCAGTCGTGTCCGACTAGGACCATCAGAACAGCAGAGGAGGCAACTGCTGTTCCGACTATTTGGGCTAGAATTTGATTATAGTGGAGAGTGTCTTGCCCAAGTACATCCCCACTCTCTCGGCCAAGAGGGTTTTAGGACAGTCGGCGTTGGGATGGTTCCCAAAGGCCAACTAGCCCACAAGGCTGCAGCACTAAAAGCCAGTGCAATTTTGCCTCCTAGTTTGAGAGTCACAGTCCTTCACAAAAGACTAAGCTGTAAATAGTTTCCCACTGACTGAAGAAACCACTGATTTTTTATACACAGCACATAAAAACGTCAAACTGTGTCAAGATTCCAATATACGACTACATGTAGTTTTGTACTGTATTATTCTTTTTTGTCACAACAGATTTTTGTGTGAAATTCAGGCTGCTCTCCCCAGGGAAAGCGTGTCACTACAAAGAGAGTGCCACCCATTTTAAAATTTTTTTTCCTGCATGCAGTTTTTTCTTCTTTTTTTTCTCCCCTATCCACTATCAAAGTGGATTTTTTTACAGAAAATTTCCAGGGACAACCGTTTTGTAGCCGTGGGTTCTTTTACGTGTGTTAAATGCATACTGCGCATGGGACCTCAGTTTATCATCTCATCTGAATGACCAGCGTCCAGACCACCACTCAAGATCTAGTGGTGGTGGGGCGGGTGGGAGAAATTACTGGCGACTGAGCAGTGATTCAAACCAGTGCCATCTGATTCTCACTTCCTAGACCGGCGCATCACCTCTGGGAAATCACTCCACTGTTACACATGCACAAACATATTCAGGTTAAGTGTTGAAACTCACAGGTTTATCCTTCATTGTGGGACTAGAAACACACCAGTAGAGCTTATCATCATCCACCAGACACATCTCAATCAGATTCTGTACTGACAGCTCATCTTGGAAAATCAGGAAACAGTAACCTGCAAACAACCATTCACTCATATAATATATAACAAGTAACCAGAAAATAAACAATTTGACCTGCAAACATTAAATTTATACATGAAAATTATAACAAGTAAACTACATGAAAATTATAACAAGTAAACTAAAATTAACAATATGCAAAGATGACTTGGTATTGAACTACATTTTAAGAAAATCAGTTATTTGTAGCCAGTGAAAAAAGTTTTGAAATTACATACAAAGCTGTTTCACTCACTTTCAGTGTTTGTCTAAGTTAGTGTGTTCTCAAGTCATTTCAAAAACTCTAATCAACAACCCAAACACATTTACCCTTTTCCTTTTTATTTCATAATCCAAATTACAATGAAAACATATCTGACATGATACTTGATAGAGAACAGAGGCTAGCTGTCAGCTCATTTTTCACTGCTGAATATATACACATGTATTAATTTTTCAAGCTCTTTTATATCTCGAAGAATCTTATGATATTGTATAGCACTAGTATTAAAATGAATCCCCAGACTATGTTATCGAAAACTAAAACTATGAAAGCAATTTAGAAAAAAAAGAAAAAAAAAAAGTAAAAATGTTCTAATTGTTCATAAATCAAAATCTTCAGGGATGTGAGAGGGACTGAAACAAAAAACTTAAAGCATAGAGTAGACAGGAGATGGGAGGAAGGGGTAAGGCCACCAGGCGTTGTGCAGGGGCAGCTGAGAGTTCTCGGGGGTGGAACCCCCCTGAAGCTGACATAAATTGTCGTTTGCAACCCCAGAAACTGTGTTAGGAATCACTGCGGTTTAACCGATTTTTAGAGGTCCATATCAACTTTTGTTAAAACTTGCACAAAAACATATAAAAGAAAAAATGGTGTTTCTCACTGGCTGAAAATCTGAGAGCTATCATGGCCTTCTGTCTGAAAATCTGGGAGACATTTGACAATTTCACTTTTATTTTCAGAGGACAAGTTTCTTAAAAAAAAACAAAGAAACAGCCACCCTGATATAACCTGTATCATTTGTCTTTGTAGTGTGTGTTTGCATGTGTGTATGCGTGCTGGCATTTACTTTGTGGATGTGATTTTGAGAGGGTTGTGAGGGGTAAGATGCAAGAGTGAGGAATGCAGAAACCATGGTTGGGTCATGATTCCAGTTATGGAAAGTGGTGCAAACTGGTGTAACATCAACATAGTACTTGCATGGAAACGGTGTTTTTTACACTGCCTTTACATGTCTGACCCTTCAACAACTGAACTATGACCACCTCACCCACACCAAATAATCTCAACTTCTATCCCTTCAACACTGTCCATGTATGAGGGATAAGAGGGAGAAGGGGCTAGTATGGTATAGACTGGTATAATGAAAGGAAAGAGAGGGAGCTAGAGGGGGTGATGGGATGCTCATGAAAGGAGGAGGGGGGAAGGACCACTGTGGTGGTCCTATTTTTGGTGATCTGAATCATAAATGGTTGTACAGGATGGGTCTAGTCACTTTTCTGAGGGTCCAGGTACTTTGTTGACGATGCCTGTCCAGTTCCTTTTAGGTAACACACAGGACCTTCAAACTGAGAAGACAAAATAAACAGAGGTCTACGTGAAGGGAAGAGAGAGAGAGATACTGGTATTCAAATCAGTTATGTGTGCGTGATCATCATATGTCAATGTATGCATACATGTATGCTTGCTCAGGCATGCATACGCCCGCATATGTGTGTATGTGTACTCACGTGTATGTGTGAGATAGAGGGAGGAAGAGAGAAAGTGAGTGTGGGATGGGGACCATTTATTTAATTACACACTCAATACACTGATTTCATAGTTATTTTGACATCACCTACTGCCTTCCATGCCTTCAACTCATGACAGACTATACACATAAACACACACAGAGGGAGTGACGTCAAGCAAGAAAGAAATGCAGCCAGGAAAGAACGAAGGCAACTCTGATAGGGAAATATAGGCCTTTCGACATCCAAATGATAGAAATGCATGTGCATTTGAACGAAACGCGTTTCCTGCTCATTATGCAGATGAACTTCTGGCAATTCAGCGACAGATCTCAGATCTAAGTAACATATACCTAACTGCAGCCATGAAGTGTATCACCGCTTTATCATCTGACACTATGTCAGCACACAGCACAACTATCTGCTGACGTCTAATGTTATGGTCTTTGTTGCGCGTAAAGTATATAACCCTTTGGGCCAGACAGGGATAGAGATTGTGTGTTTGGGTGTATGTGTGTGTGCATGCTTGTCTGTGGCTGTGTATCTGCAGGGGGTGAGGATGGGAAGCCTCTATGGGTATGTAAGCAATGGTAAAACGTGTGTGTGTATATGCGTGTGTGCATGTGTGAACGCATGCAATTGTGTATGTGTCTGTGAGGGGTGGGGTTGGGGGTGTCAATGTATAAGTGCATGTGCATGCGCGCAAGCACGCTTGCGTGCATGCATGGATGTGTGTGTCTGTGTGTATTCCCTGACTTAATTAGGTTTAGTATGAAATACACACACACATATATACATATATATCGGCACATAATTATGGCTGTGAACACTTCAGTACATTCCTGAAAACTGTAGAGCACTAATTTGATTGAACCAACAAAATATTATCAGATCTATGTAACGCATCTTTGGCACATGAGTTCACTGGCTCAACATAGATAAGAAACATGCCTTACAGTTACAGGATGGATGAAATCAAGGTGGAGGCAGATTTTCTTACTCCAATTTTTGTTGTAAAAATACTAAAATATATCCGCAGTGGCGTTGCAAAGCTGTTGTTCGCGACATCACACCTTAGTTTCACCCCCTCACCCACTGCCATTCCCCCCCAATCCCCCCGAATTTGCACAGATATCAGGAATAGCCTCGGACTTTTCAGCTGCATTTGCGTCCAGGTGAAGTTTTTAGAAACTTCATTTTTTTCCATAGTTCTATTTTCAAATAAATGGAAAAGTGCATTATATATTTATGTTTCCACACAGCTCTCACATCCCTGAATGTTGAAGCAACCATTCAAAGTATGCTGGAGCTAAGAAACAAAAAAACCAAAAAGTATCCAATGCATGGTGCATTCCAGCAAATGATCACAATGCAGCCTGGTCCAATACTCTTCACCCTCGTCACATTCTGTTCCACTTACCTTTTGGAGGGAAATATGACTTTGATTCAGCTTTGTGTGGCCAGTCAACAACCAAAGGCCCAAATCTTCTGAAGGCTGCTGTTATTTCCTCTGCAAAACAACAACAAAAAAAAGATTCATTTTGTAAAACTAGTCCTCTCCAATGCTATCATCATGATCAATTCAAAGTTAATCTTTCATACAAAAAAATACAACATGTTGATTAAACAGTTCATATTCCATCACAGATTTGATAAATCAGCTTGTCTTAATAAGAATGTTTTCAAGGGGGAAAAAGAGTGTCTGCTCTGTAAGACTGGTTGTCTTGTGAAGCAGCTCCAGGTAAAATCACTTGCCTATACTATAGAACATGTATGCAAAGTCTGTCTGCTCTAACTAAAAAACTAAAGATGATAGGTTACTGGGTTGTTTGTTTAATGTGTAATAAATTATATATTAAATCTTTTGCTGATTTAGACAATAAATACCTCCTCTCTTTTATTCCCTCTTGGATCTAACTGTGTTATGTACTTTTTTTCTCTCACTTTTTGCCATTTACATTTTCTTTGTCAGTATTTCATGTTTATGTAATTCAGTTTTTGATGCCATAGCAGCTGACAATGAATCTGTTTAATACAGAGCATGATCTAAGGCCTGTCAAGATGTCAAAGATTTAGCAGATGTAGTTTCATTCTTAGAAACTTTTTTTTTAATCAGTAAAAAGGTTTATACACAACTGAAATCCTCTACAATTTTTCTTCTTTCTTTTAGTGTTTTTCATATGATCAGTATTATAGTCTAGCATCACTGGAATTTAAACAAGGTGCATTATGTTTTTCACAGAATGCTTCTTAAACCATTACTGTACCTTCGTCAATGTCTGGTGGAAGTCCACCAACAAAGACTTTGCGGGAATAGCGTTCAATTCTCTCTAAACCAGAGTTGGGAGAAGAGTGAGGAGATGAGCCCAAAGTTGGCACAGTCTGTTCCAGGGTCCCATCTTCCACCAAATGGTTTTCTTCTATCAAGTATGGGATTTTATCTGCAAAAATCCAAAATAAGTTAGTTTTAAAGACAAATAAATATGAAACATTTTCAAAATTACCATAAATCATGATGCAATACAAGAAAAGATAAGAATGAGAAAAAAAGAGAGAAGAAATTGCAATGACAATTTTAAAAGCTGATGGAAAATGATGACAGGTTATTGATTTATTCACTTGTGTTATTGCTGTGCATCATTTCTACCAAAACTGTGGTTCATATCAATAAAGCAACTCAAGAAGTTACTGTCATGATCAAATTCAGAGGAATAAAGTACAATTACAAACCTATGTATTCTAACTCAACATAGTGCTGAACACTCCACTCATCTCAATCCATTTTTTGTAACTCCTCCATAAAAACAGACAATTGTAAAGTTTATATCGAGACATGTGCACAAAATTAGGAAGACAAAAAGCTCAACAGCTACCTACTTTCTAGTTTTAAATTTAGTACTTTTGCAAGAAAAAAATCCCAAAATCTGTAATGAATTACCTTAAAAAATGAAAAATAACTAAATAATAAGAAGAAAAAAATTATAAAAAATCACTATCTAGAACTTTGGAAATGGGAAAATACATTTTCCTCAGATCATAACCCAAGAATAAATCCTCAAAATTATTAAAAATCACCTCCTGCATGGACTGATCTAAAAACTATCACCATCTGTGACACCATCAGATAGTACTGTTCTTGAAAAATCTGCGAATTTGTCTGCTTTTGTAAGTTGATGTCATTACCTAATACACACTTACTGTTTCTCTTTTGCAACCTCCCCTCCACCACCCAACTACCTCCTGCTGCAAGAACCTGGCAACAGAATTTTTAGCTGGATCTACATCAGATCCTTACAAAGCAATCTGCTAGATCCAGGCAAATCTGTTCTCATCAGTGAAGAGCCATAAATTCCTGACTACACCAGTTAATGAGCTGTGCTTCCAGCAGCAGGTTTTAATGATGCAGGCCAAGAAATATCAGACACTGCAACCCCCTGTTCCACAATGAAGTATTTAAGGATAAAGATGGCAAAATGTGATTCACATCCCCACTGGACTAATAATAACTTTTGTAAATGAAGATAAAGAGGGCATTGGCATACTGCTATTCATCACATCCTGGAATGTGCACATTCACTGAGTATAATTTTCAAAATGAAAAATTTGTTGTTGTTTTTCTGCTGTTAATGTGTTATGACAAAGAGATGAGAAATTATACTTGGGTTAAGAATGACACAGTAAGGTCATCTATAAGTCTTTATCAGTTTATGCTTTAGTCTTTTATCACACACACACACACTGTATACATCAATTACATATATATCAATATAAAGGCAACATAATTTACAATGTCCTTTTAACTACACAATCTCGCTTTCTTTTCTTTTTTTAATTCATGCAAAATAACTACAGAAGAAATGTAAACTTTCATCATTTCTAGCATGCAAAACAATTATGAAAAAACATCTGATTTTTTTCATAGACAATAGTATGGTAGATGCAAACTTTCAAACACAAGGCAAAGAACTTACTTTTGAAGGTTTCATGCTGTTGTTGATCCAGAGACACTGTTCTCATGATGTCAAGGAGCTGGTTTTCCAGAGAGGGGAACTTCATTGTCTCCACCTGCTGTCCATGATCCTACAACAAACAAAAACAAGCTTATGAATATGATGGATCCCAAATTTACTGTATCTATTGATTAAGCTTATTTGTCAGTTGCTGGACTGTCTTAGTGTCTACTGCTGTACTGGGAACAGATCTATTCAAGTGATTTTCCACTGTATGAAGTGTTGTTGGGTGGCCTCTTTACTTCATGCAGGAGCCTCACTTGTTTAAATTCATATGGGACATCTGAACTATTTCAAAATCAAACAGTATAAAATATCAGTTGTTTTGTATTCTGCAAGCCACCGTAAGATTTTAAAAAAATATATCCATGGCCCAATATTGGGCAATAAACAAAAATCACTCATTGCACAGAATGTCTCTTTTTGTCTCTGCTGAAACCGAAAGAAAAGTGATCAATAATGACCAGCTGACCAAACAGTTTTACAGGATACTGGGAATACAATTTTTCCTTAAGCGTTTGAGGGAATACTTCTAGTAATGTCTATTTTCATTTCAGTACTATACTTATAAAGATACACAATACTAAATTATACATTACTGTTGATATTTTTCTAAGAATACACAGGAACACAAAACAAAACAACTCCAGTCAAGAGGTTAAAAAAAAAAAAAAAAAATCAAAAAAAAAAAAAAAAAATCACACACACACACACATACATATATATATATATAACATTGCATTTTGTTTGAAAACAATGAAAAGCAATTTAATAAAATCTATATCAGTATATGGCAAAATCCGCTGATGGAAAATGTGCAATACAACATAGTATTTCTTTCTAAGCCCTATATAATTTGCAGAAGACAAAAGAGGGGCAGATCATATGAAGGCTACTAAGTGTAATGATAAATCATTACATTTGTAATGTACAAGTATGCATGTATTGATGTAACTGAATCATTTATCATTTACCGATTTAGGTCTGTTTCTTTAAAAAGTATAAAAATTCTCACAACGTATAAAAAAAAAAATTAAAAAAAAAGTCTTCATAAAGTTCATTCCATCTAATTCATATTTTATAAGGGAATGGAACCAATTCTTGCAAAGTCTGATGAATGAATCCTCACCAACCATAAGCTACGCCCTGGATATTTTTCCAAAGAGGGCAGGGGTGGTGTTAAACAGCATTTGTAGCAATTAGCGTGTATACACAGTACAGAACACCTGAATAGTGGAATCTTCTCTCCCATTTATGCTAGAGACATTATATATATATATATATATATATATATATATATATATATATATATATATATATATATATAAACACACACACAAAAGCCCAACTTAGATTACTGAGAACAAAAAAATGGTCACGAATATCCAAGAATAAAAAATAACAATACCCTGGGTTCTGCAACAGAAAATGCCAAGATTTGACACTATTAGTATTAGCACCATGACCTACGCAAGAGAAAACATTTTGACAGATAACATAAATTACTCAGTATTCTATTACTGATACTGAACCTACCATTAATATGAAGCACTGTCAAGCCTCTGCCCAGTTCTCAGTTGTGTTTTTTTTAATTTAGCCTGTCACTTTGTTTTTCAAACTTTTCAAATACACACAGTATGTAAACATCTATCTACTGATCTTAAGAACATTTTGTCACCTCACATCTTTTGTGCACTATTACTATAGTATTAGGATTTGCAATTGCTGAATGACAAATTTTCACATTCCCCAAAGTTTCAAACTAAGTAAATTACAAGTCAGAATTTCCCATTTTTTTCCACTTGCTGAAAACATTTTGTACAAGAAGATAACATCATTAAGGGTTCAGAGAAGAATATATAGTATGCCTGAATTACTCAATTAGTAAATTATGAAGACAAGCCAAATGTCTTCCTTCACTTGAAAAGACTGATAGATCTGTGGATGCACTCTTGAGTACACACATAACAAATCATACATTTCTATCATCCAGTCAACTAATTATCTGTTTATTGCTGACATTCTGCTCCAGCAGGCTGTATGCTATGATTTAAGTTTCCCAAAGTGGAGCTAATTTTCAAGACACCATGCTTGCACCACTATGCTGCTGTGCAGAATTCTTACATTGTTACAATCATTATCCCAAAACTTCTGCTCACAAGCTGAAGCTATTTGTTTGGTTAAAAATTAGATCCATTACAAATCATTTTTGTGGATTTTTATCAATGTAGTGTCCTTCATGATGACAGAGAACTTGGCACAAAAAGATAGTTTACAAAGAAATCATGTTAATAAACACTGACTTGCTCTGCGCAAACACACCAATGTTAGAACAATAACTTTTTAAGTCAGTAAATCATTAATTCAATTCTTAAACAATGCTGAATTTCATGACCAAATATTCAATTTACACAATATCAATTCAAATTTATAAAACTGAATTAAAAAGAAACTGTGAAGACTTTAAAATACTTAAAAAGAATGCATGTAATTCATACCATTACCAACTAGCTATTTGATAACTTATTTCTAAGCTAGATAACAGGTAAAGTCTCCACAACCGCAATAGTCAAATAACTTATTTTGAAGTCATAACATTTATAGTAACTTCACAACTGCCTGGTAAATGAATCCTACTTGCATCCCTGAAAATAAAAACAAACAACAAAATAATCTAATTTCTCCTGTCACATTAACTGTTACAGTGTTACTAGACCTATCTTTGCTGATGATGAAACAAAAACTAATGGTGCAATTTTTCAGAACGTTTTCATATGAAAGACACAATACAAATATATATACAAGCCTCAGACCAAATAATTTATCTTATCTTCTCAGATCAGTTCTCAGATCAAAATAAGAAATACTGCTGATGCTCAATTGAGTGAATGTGCCTGGCTCCAAGTGGCATTTGCACAACATACCAAGGGAGAGAACAATGCTAGAGCTACACAGCATGCAGTGTCAGACAACTCCCAAGTGTATGGGTCAGCATTGTCTATACATGTATACCTATGTATGCATAGGTAATTATTTGTGTGTGTGTGTGTGTGTGTGTGTGAATCACACTGTGACTGTGTACAATGTGTGTGTGTGTGTGTGTGTGCGCGCGTGCACGCATGTGTGCTGTGCATGTGGGCAGTGCAAGTGTTTGACTCTAGTATGTGTGTGTGTGTGTGTGTGTGTGTGTGTGTCTGTGTGTGTGTGTGTGTGTGTGTGCACTGCTTGTTAACATGTATACCTGTATGTCACTGTGCTGATGTTATAAATTGATTTTTTATCACTGTAATGTTGATTATTGGAAGGCTATGCAATAAAAAAAATAAATAAAAAAATAAAAAACTGAAGAAAAATTCACTTGCACTGCTTGTATATTGAATGACATAATTGCTTTGTTTTTAAAAGACCCAAACTGACTGTATTCCAAAGATTCAAAGCTCTAAGGCCTACTTAAGTTCTATCCATAACAGTGCCAACATATTTAAAGTACACATTTTATGCATACTATATATATATATATATCAATGGATTGTCCCAATGTATCCCACTGACAAAGAAGCTGCATACAATGTGTCAAATTCTAAGAATCACTCTATGACACACAAACATAAAAAATCTAATGTTCACTAAAAATTATAAACCCAAAAATAAAACAAATATTGTCTTGAGTATAAATATAATCCATCACTTATTATAAGTTATCCTAATTCATCACAAATTAAATCAGAACAAAACTGTATCTAGTACATGCACATCTACAAATGTAACATAATGCCACAAAAAATAGTAAAATAAAATAACTTACATGGCCTACCTTGTATTTTGCCATGGTGCCTATGTAATTTTAACCTTTTAATCCTGCTAAACTCATGTGTACACCAGTATGTCCAGTTTTATGCTTTTTATGAACTTTACAAACATAGCCTTCCATATTTGTCTTATATTAAAACACCATTATGAACTATAAAATCTTATACATTAAATGAAATTAACAAAATCACTTTTACCTGATATGCTATTAGACTTTCTCGGTGCATGGCTGCCAAGTCATCAATAGTACCAAATTCCATCTGCTTTACTCCTGTTGCTTGGTGTATCTGGCCTGAAAAAGATGTACTCCTTCGAAATTTTGATGGTGTCAAGAGAGCATGTTGTTGGTGCTGCTGTATTTGCTGTTGCAGAGTTGGCTTCTTAAAAGCACCCAAAGGTGCAATAGCATTCAAGTTGGGCACTGATCTGCGCTGATGCTGAGGTGGTAACCCACTCCATGGACACAATGTTGCTTGACCTTGATGGCCTGTCGGCCAGGTTACAGGTGCTTGATGAGCATTTGTACTCCAGTTCTGAAACGTCTTTGGGTTGTTCAACATGAAATTTGCAGGACGTTGGGGGAAATTGTGGTGTGCTGTTATGGCCCTTCTTGCAGCTTGTGGTTGTGCACTTGTCAAACCAACATGACTGATAGGGTATCCGCTTCTCGTATGGTTTAGCACTGTGCTTGGTGCAGGTGGAAACTGAGGGAAGCTAACGGTACCGTTGACTGACTGATACCCTTGGTAGACCGAATCTTCAGCTGGTGCAGGCCATTTATGCAGGTCTAAGGCAGCGGCTGATGAAAGGGACGTAACAGGTGTTACGCTCACACTGGGAACAGTATGGTCTGCTGTGGACAAGACCAAATGAAGAGGAGACGAATTCAATATGTCACATTTCTTCTCCTCCGGAATATGTCCGGTTACTCCATTTTTCAAAGTCTTGCTGACCTCTGCGGGTGCGAGTTCAGTACCGTTAGTCTGAGAAGATTCTGATGATAACGCAATTTGTTTCGTTGAACTGGAACACACAGCAGGTTTCTCGAGGAGCGTGTCATCTTGCATTTTCCACTTCTCAGTGAATCCTAACAACTGCTATGTTAACGTGGCACAGGTCCAACTGCAGAGTTTAGGTTGAATAAAATAATCATCTATATGCGAAGTCCCCCTATCAGCTGGAACACAGTTTGACTTTCGAAAATTTATGCTGCTGCCTCGATCCTCCTCCGCCACGTCTGCTTTTGCTGAGAGCTAAGAGAGACAAAGTGTACACACTCTCCAACCCAATGCTGTTTGTTTCCAAATCTGGCGACAGCTTACGGGACAAACCATTGGATGAATGGAAATTAGACGCAGAGATAATCATATGTATTCAATATCTAATTTATATTTCAATGTATTGTCTATTTTTTCAATCAGATTTATAATCACAAAAGTGTAATGTTCTATGTTTGTCGAAATAATAAGGATAAAAAGGAATAAATGAACATTTAAAGCCAACAGAAGTGAAACCGCTTTGCGAATGCCTGTTCAGGGGCCCGCTGAGTTGTGGTGTGTGCGTGTGTGTGTGTGTCGCAGGCCTAGTTTCGATTTTCGTTGTCCATGGTGCATTGTGCACTGGTGGAGAATGTTGGAGTCCGTTTGGGCAAGTGTCAAGTTTTGTTGGAGAGTATGTGCCAAAACAGGCGAGTGTTTTTAAATTCCCGATTGAGCTGAATCACTGCACCGATGAAAAACAAAACAAAAACAAAATACCGAACCAAGTAAAGCGGAAAAGGAACACTGAAGCAAGAGAGAAATAAGTTTGAAGGATCGCGGAGAGACTGTACTGTTCGATTCCCACAGAGGAAAATTATTTGACGATATATTTGAGTTGGCACTTTGTACGACACAGAATAAGAGATCAATGTTAAAATGGACATACGTGTGCACATTTGCTGAATTTCAGTTGCCGCGGATTACACAGTGGTGACGCTCAGTGCGTTCGACCGGCGGTGACTGAACGGACAGACACTGATACATTAACGCGCTTGCGTTCGTACACACTCTTGCAGTCACTGGTACTGACGGACACATGCACGCACGGCACCTACATGCGCGCACCGTGGACGCCAGCATGCATACAAACGGCAGGCGTCAGTGCACAGTCTATAACAAGAACACATCAGTTATTTCAACTCAGTGACAAACGCACGCACACGTGGGCACGCGCACGCACACACCTGACACACTATACATATAAGAGGCCGATAACAGCCAGTATACGACATGTGCGCGTGCTCCGGCTCAAGAGTGCTCGTGACTGGAGCCACTGTACTGACACACACCAACACACACACACACACTGACAGTGACACTGACACACACACACACACACGCGCGCGCGCACACACACACACACACACTGACACACACACACACACAACACACACACACTGACACCGCCGGCGCACGCCGGCACGCACGCACACACACACACACACACACACACACACACACACACACTGTGACAAACACACACACACATACACTGTGACAAACACACACACACACACACACACACACACACACATGCGCGCGCGTGGTGCGCGCTTAGTGGACTCGGAAATAACAAGTTTGCAAAAGTCGGACCCGGAAGAGTGAGGTCAGTAACGAGACAGGGGGAACAACTATCCATCGTGATGAAGTGGTCAATATCAAGGGCTGCAAGGGGACCAAGTCTGTTGGATCAAATTGTATCAGAGGCAGTTCAGTCTTGAGTGTGTTTTAATATGAAACTGGACTAAGACTGGGACCACGTGTTTGAAGGTCATCCACTTCATGGAAGCGTCTCCGAACAGGCTGAAAATGTTTCTCAACCATAATTAAGTTATGACCAACACTGCCCTTGTCGGTAGGCCCTATCTTTCCGTCGCGTTTGGTTGTCGCGGGGATATGCAATATTATGAAATGAGGCGTAACGACTACGACTACTACTTGAATAGAGTATACAGCTGGCTGGTCATGAATAGTTACAATTTCTGAATAGCTCTCCATGCAGCAGCATTCTCTTCCTTTGATCATCAAAATGTCCAGGGCAGTAAAAGTCCTGTTGTATTCTCTTATCTTTCATGTCTTATTCACATAATTATATATGGTGGCCTTCGTTTCCATTTCTCTTTAACTTCCATGCCTGTCATTGTGAAGTCAGTTGGGGTTTTTTTGTTTGTTTGTTTGTTTTTGGGTTTTTTTCCGGACGGTTCATGGGGAATGTCGTCGGAACAATAATGTACGTTGTGGTGGTAGTCACTCTCGGCAAGAAGAGTTTGGGGTGCGAGCGACAATCTGGCTCCTTGACTCCCGTCATGCAGTATGGGGCTTGCAGCTGGTGTCTTGTATTGAATCAGAACAGGCACCACTGAACACGACCGAACTTCGTCAGCAACCCTACTGGTTCACTTCCGGTGGGTAGCCTTATGGCGACTTAATATTGTGAGCTTTCTGTCGTCTGCTGGTTCTGGGACTGCGAAGAAATGGGTATATGGGTTGTGTGTCACGTGTTGGGCTGTGGATGTGCGGTATGCAACTAAAGGAAAATGTCGGGAAAACATCAAACGCATGCACACATGCACGGGCATGCACACGCACGCTCACACACAGAGACACAGACACACACAGATACAGACAGGCACTAGACACACACACACACACACACACACACACACACACACATTTCTACACTTCATAGGCAAGAGCATTGCCCGCCCGTGGTGTACCACCGCAACAATAAATATTGTTCATATGCAGTCATAATTGTTGCACACGGGAGATAATAATGCAGGGGTGGAGGTGAAGGTTGACTGGAGCCAACGTTGCCAGGGGATGGGTGATTGTGTTGCGGAGTGGGTTGGGGTGGGGGTAAATTAACTCTTGCACTCCGCTCGCAACCTGGTTCCCATACATGTAGGCCTACAGAGAACAATTGACCAGTAATGAGGAACTCGGGGGTGAGGGGTGTTCAGGGGGGCGGGGAAGGGGGGGCGGGGTGGGGGAGCGGAGGTGAACAGTACGGGGAGGAGAGGAAGGGGGGGGAGGTTCCTGTGTAATTTGGCACGGGCTTAATCAAGCAGTCAATTAGCTCTTGGCAAAACAAGATGAAAGAGTTACGGCAACGTCGAAAAGGTGGTCGTGTGGAAAGAGGGAGGAGGGTAACGGGGAAACGGACATGTGGAGAACGACTGAAGTAGGTCAGTTGGAAACGCTTCACTTCCATGGCAATTTTCGTATGGTCTTGACTTGTCAATGTGACATTCAGCGTGCACGTGTGATTATGAATGCGAGTGGCTGAGTAATACACGAGATAGAAGTTCTGTTGTCTCTAAAGCGGTGCGGCTCAAAACGTACAAGGCTAACATATAAATGGTTATGGATAAAAGGATAAATATTAATACACATGTTTATACAAATTACTAAAAAAACCAACAACTTATTATGGAAAAGTGCGTCAAGCTTACCAGCGACATTTTTAAAAAGTTCAGTCCTAAATGGCTGCGTTGATTTTATCAGTATTTATCTGACATGCTGGCATATGGCTGCACATGCATTTCGATCACCAGAATGTTCTTTTTTCACGTGGAAAATTCATTAAGTCCCTTATGATTTTGTGATACTACTACTACTACTACTACTACTACTACCACTGTTGCTGCTGCTGCTGCTGCTGCTGCGTATTTATTCAGGTTAAAGTAAGCTTGCAGCCACTATGTGTCTGAGCCATTTCAAAGTATAATAATTATCATATATGTAGCTCAGTTGGGGGAAGATGAGACGGCTGATGGCAAAAGGGGATCAGATGAAAAATCGTTTGTCAGTTAATCTTAATTTGATATCATACTGGGAATTGGAAAGGGATGGAGAGGTAGTGGAATGAAAAGGGAATCAAATACAATTGATTTTTTTTTCCTGGTTCGTTGCCTTCTCTGTCAGATTCTCTCTCCATCTCACTTTGTCTCTGTCTCTCTCTTTGTGTTCCTTTATCTGTCTGTCCACCCTCTCTCTCTCTCCCTCCCTTCCTCCCCCCCCCTCCCCATCTATCTCTTTCTTTCCCTCTCTCTCTTTCTCTCATGTGGTTTCTTCTTACGTCTTTCAAGTCCAACTAGCTTGAAATTATTGAGACACCAACATGAGATCAGCACCAGAGACAATCAATTGGCGCTTGTGTAGAACCTCAGGGAAGCCTTTGTTTGTTCTTTCGTTCTTTCCTTCTCTCTTCCTTTCGTTTATTTGTTCCTTCATCCCCCCCCACCCCCCACCCCATTCTCTTGAATACAGAATCAACATTTGCACTGCTTTTCAGACAGGGAGATGGATGGTTGTCTGTCTTTTCTGCTTTATGTCTTTCAGTTTGTTCCTTCGTTTACCTTGTATTGTTTCTGCTTTATCTTGAATGCAGAAGCAACATGTTCGGTGCTGGTCAAGGGGGAAATGGGACTGCTGTCTGCATTTCCTTCCTGCCTGGGAAGAGCACCACTCTCCCTTACTGTCCGCTCCTTCATCTCCCTCCCTCCCTGTGGTGTCTTCTGCCTGTTGCGTGCAGAGAGGGTGGCGGACTGGCAGCACTCAGATCTGTTAGCCAGGCTCGCTGTACACGTGGGACACGTCTCTGACAGAACGCATGGGCATGATTTTTTTAAAGATTTATTTTATTTTATTTTGGGAGGGGGAGGGGCATGGGGGGTGGGGGTAGGGGGTTATGGGGGTGCTGGAAGGGGATACAGTGGAAGGTGCCGTGGTGGAAGTGGAAGTAAATGAGACAACGACAATTAATAGCTGTTCAGATAGATGGTTGCATGAAAGACAGACCAGCAAACAGAGAGATTTTGTTGCTTACAGTCCTAACATTTTACTTTGCTTATGGCTTTTCTTTACATATCTCTTGATTTTTTTCATCTATGTATTTGTTTGGTTTATCTTTGGATAATGTAAGCTTATAGCCACGTGCCTGAGGGAAGCGAGCCAAAACATCTGTGTAGGCTGGAGGAAAAGGACAGTGGACATCAGAAGAGGGAAAGAAAGAATAGTCGATTTTCAGATAATTCAATGCTGATGTCATACTGGCAATTGGAAAGGGCTGGAGGGGGGAAAGGATGGAAATCGGATTTGAATTAAATTATTTTTTCTATTCGATTCTCTCTCTCTCTCTTCCTCTCTTTCTTGTCTGGCTGTCTACCTCTCTCTCTCTGCCTCTCTCTCTCCCTCTCATTCTTTCTCTCTCCATTCATTTCTTGTGGGTTCTTCTTACGGCTTCATAGTCCAACTAATTTGTAATTTATCAGAATTCCGACATGAAACAAGCACCGGAAACAATCAACTGATGCTTCTTTAGATTTTCAGTGGCCCCTTTGATGAGTTTCTTCAGCAGGTGTTTTTGTTTGTTTGTTTGTTTGTTTATTTGTTTATTTATCTATTTATTTATTTGTTTGTTTATGTATTTATTTATTCATTCATTTATTTTATTGTTTTCTTTTTTTATTATACCTATCTTTCTTCTTTCTTTTCATTTGTATTTCTTCTTCTTCTTCTTCTTATCATCATCATCATCATCATAATAATCATCATCATTCTTTTTTCTTTCATTTGTACTCATTATTACTATTGTCTTTTCTTTATTTCAAATTTGTTTTTTTGTATATTAACTCTCTTAAATACAAAATCAATATTTTCACTGCTTGTCAAAGAAGGATGGAGCTGCTGTCTCTGTTTCCTTCAGGGGAAGACAGTTGCCCTCCCTCCCTATCCTCTCCTTCATCTGCCCCCCTCCTTCATCTCCCTCCCTCCCTGTGGTGTCTTTTGCCTGTTGCGTGCAGAGATGGTGGCGGACTGTCTGTCCGCATTCAGAAGTGGATCAGCCGGCCTCACTTCTCTGTGCACGTGGAACACGTCTCTGACAGAACGTGTGGGCATGTGTGTGTGTGTGTGTGTGTGTGTGTGTGTGGCGTAGGAAGTTTTGTGGTGGGAATGCATGGGACAGAGAAGGCGAAAACTAATCATTTGTGAGATTGGGTGTATGTGTGTGTCTGGGAGGGACACTCTTTTTTTGCTTCTCTCTGTTGCGTGCAGAGATGTCGATGTGCACTGGCACTGGCTGCAAACAGAAATGGGTCAGCCAGCCTCTTTGAGTACGTGGGACACATATCTGACAGAACGTGTGGGCATGTGTGTCGGTGTTTGGGGGGGGTTTGTTTGTTTGTTTGTAGAGGTGGGTATATATATATTGGGGGTGGGGTAAGAGTGCAAGTAAAGAATGATGGGCTGGGAGAGGGTACAGGGAAAGGTGTCCTGGTGGGAGTTGAATAAACAGAGATAGAAAGCAACACTGAATTTAATAGCTGTTCAAAGAGCGGTTTGGATATGAAAGCGGACAGGAAGAGATTTTTTGTTAATTAATTACTGTTATTTTTTACTTTGTTTCTGTCTGTCTTTCTTTATGCATCTGTTGAATCTAAAAATGAAAATCTAAGTATGTATCCTATTCAGTTATCTTAGGATAATGTACGCATGTTGCCATGTGCCTGAGATAATCATTTCAAAACTTCATGTATAGCTTGGAGGAATAGGACATTAGATTTTGTAAGCGGAAGAGGAAAGAAAGAAAGAAAAAATATTTTCAGTTAATGCTGGGAATTGGAAGGTGGGGGAAAGGAAAGAAATTGGATTTGAAATAAACTTGCTTTTCCTGTTTGAACCTCTCTCTCTCTCTCTCCACCCCCTCCATCTTTCTCTCTTCCACTGTCTCTCCCCTGTCTGTCTCTGTTTCTGTTTGTCTGTCTGTCTCTCTTTCTCTTTCTCTCTTTCCACTTTCTTTTTTGTGGGTTCTTCTTACAGCTTCAAAGTCCAACCAATTTATAATTATTCAGACGTCGGACATGAGACATACGCCAGAAGCAATCAATTGATGCTTCTGTTGAACTTCAGAAATCCTTCTGTTGTTGCTAAGTTTCTTCAGTGTTTCCCCTGTTCCTTCTTTCTTTCATTTGTTCTCCTTTTCTTCCCACTCTCTTGAATACATAATTAACTTCTTTTTTTTCTTTTTTTACTGCTTGTCAAAAAAGGAACGGGGCTGCTGTCTATTTTCCTTGAGGAGAAGAACACTGACTTCCCTTGCTACCCTCTCCTTTGTCTCTCCTCCCTGTGGTGTCTTCGGCCTGTTGCGTGCAGAGATGGCGGCGGACTGGCAGCATTCAGAACTGGGTCAGCCAGCCCCTCTGTGCACGTGGGACACGTCTCTGACAGAACGTGTGGGCATGTGTGTGTGTGTGTGTGTGTGTGTGGTGTAGGAAGTTTTGTGGTGGAAATGCATCAGTGGGACACAGAAGGCGAAAATTGATAATTTGTGATTGTGAGAATGTGTTTGTGTGTCCAGGAAGGGAAGAGGGTAGTGAGGAGGGGAAAGGGGGTACTGAGGAGGGGAGGGAGCAGGGCGGAAGGGGTGGATTGGAAGAGTAAGACAAAAAAAGAAGAAAAAAGTCATAAAGAAAGGGGTTGGTGGGTCGGAGATTGGAACATGTGTTCCTATTTATATTTGTATGTATATTTTTATGTTTGTTTACTTCATATTGAATTAAGCTAGTGGTCATGTGCCCACCACTCTCTCTCTTTACGTCTATCTATCTATCTATCTATCTATCTGTGCTTGTCTATTTGTGTCTGCATGTCTGTCTGTCTCTCCACTGATCCCTTTCATCCATTCTCTCATGCAGCTTCTTCTTACAGCTTCAAAGTCCAATCATTCACACCCCTGACAACAGACCAGCACCAGAAACAATGGGTGGATGCTTCTATAGAACCTCAGTGACCCCTTTCTTGTTGTTATGTTGTTGTTGTTGTTTATGATTTCTTTCTTTTTGTCTGTCTTTCGTTTGCCCAATCGCTAATTTATTCCCCTCTTATTGCTAAGAAGCACCTTTTGTTGCTGTTGTTGTTCTTGTTTTGTCAAGGGGGTTAGAGGGACTGCTGTCTGTGTTTCCGTCCAGGGAAGACTTATCCTGAGCCCTCTCA
The DNA here is from genome assembly GCF_041734735.1 of Babylonia areolata. Classification (NCBI taxonomy): domain Eukaryota; kingdom Metazoa; phylum Mollusca; class Gastropoda; order Neogastropoda; family Buccinidae; genus Babylonia; species Babylonia areolata. The sequence goes on from NC_134894.1 coordinate 40,986,211, forward strand.
CTCACGCTCCTGTCTTTCATCCACCACCCCCACTCCCACCACCCCAACACTTCCGACCCCCTTTTGTGGCTTCGTTTGCGTGCTGCGCTTGTGGGACACGCTTCTGAAAATGTGTGGGCGTGAGCGTGGGAGGTGGAGCTGTTATAATGGAAGAGTGATATATATATTATACTTTTTTTTTTGGGGGGGGGGGGGGGGGAGGGAGAGGGGCGAGGGGGGGAGGACGTGTGTTTCGTCTGTCGAGCGTGTGTGTGTGTGTGTGTGTGTGTGTGTGTGTGTGTGTGTGTGTGTGTGTGTGTGACAGGTAGTCAAAGAGAGAGAGAGAGAGAGAGAGAGAGAGAGAGAGAGAGAGAGAGGAAACAAAAAGTTGGAAATGAGAGATAGAAAGATGCTTGTAACGTACAGCCCCATTTATGTATTTGTTTTCGATATTTATCAGTTTGGTTTTTTCATTGTTTGTGTCGTTAAATATTTATCTGTTTCGGAGTGAGAACAGATGACAGCCAGATCTCGGAGAAAATCATTTTAAACTACATCGTGAAGAAAGAAGGGCATGCAGTACAAAGGAGGAAGGAAGGAAGGAAGGAAGGAAGAAGAATTGCTCATAGGTAAATCTAATTTTCGTGCCAGTTTGAACGGGGAAAAAAACCCAAAACCAAAAACACACACACACACACACACACACACACACACACACACACACACACACACACACACACAACAAACAAACAAACAAAAAACCAGGAGGGTTTGGTGTGGGGAAAAGTTGTGGAAACTGAATTAATTTTGCCCAGTTTCTTTGGCCTCTGTCGATCTGTTTCCGTCATCCCCCCCCCCCCCTCCCCACCCCTCTCTGTGTCTCTGTCTGTCTCTTCTGTCCCCCCCCGCCGGCCCCCCCCCCCCCCCCCCCCGAACCCGCCCTCCCCGCCTCACTCAGTCTTGATGTCTCTCTTACCCTCCTCGTCTGGTTATTTATTTATCTGTTTGTTTATTTTTTGCTTCTGAATATTC
>NC_134894.1:40994721-41032221 GCF_041734735.1 Babylonia areolata
ATTTAAACATGTTTGAGTCAGTACACATCCAAAAATGGAATAGGGTTGCCAAAATGGCGTAGTGGTAAAAGATCGTCATTCACATGAAAGACAAGCTGTTTCTCGAGTAAGCATGGGAATTAACACCCATCACATACGAATAAAAACAACAACAACAACAACAGTACTTTCACATATGTTATAGTCAAACTATCCTGAAAGAAAAAAAACAACAACAAAAAACAACCCCCCCGCCCCCCCCAAACCCCCCCCCCCCCACCCCCCCAAAACCAAACAACTACTGAGAAAGAAAACAATACCACCAGCACACTACCTATATCGACACCTTTACCACATGTATCTAACCACCCAGCCCAATTGTGGAGATAGCTCAGATTTTTTTTTTTTTTTTTTTTTTTTTTTTTTTTTTTCAAAAATGCTGAAAAAGACCAGGCACGGAAAGTTCTCATAAACCAGTTCCCTGGAGACAGGCAGACTATGGCCTGGCAGTCGTGTCCTCTGGAAGGCTGATGGCCTGTAGAAGATGCCTGTGAACCATCGCAGTGGGTCCACAACAGAACGGCCCGGTACCCAGCATTGTTAGAAAGGGGGAATGAGAAGGGGCCGGGTTCAGGTGTGTGTGTGTATGTAAGGGGAGGGAGGGGGTGGGGGTAGGGGGGAGTGCTGGCGTTGGAATGATCGCTGTCAAATATCGGCTGACATGAAGAGAAGTGGATCGAGTGGGTGTCATCTCGTTGGTCCGACATGTCAATAGTCTGACGTGTCATCAGTGCCGACGATCATTGAATCCGATGTGGCAGAAGTCCAACGTTTAAAAGTCGGACATGGCGATGGTCTGACGCAGCAATGATCCGACAATGATCAGACCAACGTGTCATGTATCTGATATGTTTATTTTCTTTTTGTCGAAGGTTGCATTGGTCCGACGTTCGACAGTTGTAAAATATATTTTGCTCTTAATCACACAGTGTCTGCCATTATGGACGCATGCATCCCCCCACCCCTCCCCCCCTCTCTCTCTTTGTGCGTCTGTATCTGTATGTGTCAGTGCCAGTTGCGTGCGTATATGCAAGTGTGCGTATATGCACGCGTGCGCGTGTGTATTTGTCTGTAGGGATGTGGGTTGGCGTGTTGTGTGTGTTTGTGTCTGTATGCATATATGCGCACATGTGTAGAATATGTGAAAGTGTATTTAAGTGTTAAGTACAAAATTTCAGTGCAAAATCTTCTATGCATTTTAATTTACAGATTATATATATATATATATATATATATATATATGTGTGTGTGTGTGTGTGTGTGTGTGTGTGTTGCTGCTGCTGTCATGTATACATTATATAATATCATATATATGTATATAAAGATACACATACAGAGATATTCACAGATATACACACAGATATATATATATATATATATATATATATATATATATATATATATATATATATCTGTCTACATATCGGGTGTCCCCCAAAAAGTGAACCGCTTTTTGACAAGTATTTTCTCAGTGACAGAGAAACCGAATTCAGTGAAAATTTTCACACAGTAACCTTAGGGTATCATCAACGTCTGCAAAATATCTAAAAGTTCGGACGCAAATTATGCGAGTATTGTCAAATTCAAATTAGCATGTCAAAAAATCCAATATCGGAGCTGTGCAATGTGACCTTCATCTTGTTCGTTCCAGCTGTCAGGTGTTATTAGTCTAAAAATAGCCAGTCTGGGTGTCAAGTCTATTGGGGTTTTTTATTTAAAAAAAAAAAAAAAAATTTTTATTGTTGTCTGTATTCAAAATCAGTTCTGTCCAAAGTTTCAGTTTGGAAGGATCAACCATGCCTTTGAGTGAAAGTGATAAGGTTACCATTGAAAACTGTTTCAAGGAGAAAGGCTGGGGTGGAAGAAGGATCGCAAATGAATTTCCTGGTAAGGGGTGGAGTCATGTCACTGTAAATAGACTTATCGCTAAAATACGCACTACAGGGTCAGTAGCACGTAAAATTGGCAGTGGGAGACCCAAGACTGCATGTTCGGAGGAGAACACGGACCGTGTTGAGGAACTGATTCAATCCCAGGAGGAGAACCCAGGGACCCACATATCTCTTAAAGAAGTTGCAAGCGATTTACAAGTGAACAAGTCTTCTGTGCAAAGAATGGCGAAAGAACTGGAGCTGAAGCCCTTCAAGAGGATATGGGTATCAAGGAGGGACCAAAATGTTAGAGGGAAAAGAAAAACTCGCTGCCGTAACTTGAATGACCGCTACTCGGATACTGATGTGAAAAGGATCATTTTCACAGACGAGAAAGACTACGTTAGAGATAGCTAAAAATCGCCAAAACGATCGCGTTCTTGGGAAACGAAAACGAGAAATTCAACCATCTCGCCTCTATCATGAGACTTCTAGATTTTCAATAAGATAATGGTTTCAGCTGGAGTAGCCTAGAACGGAAAAAGAAACATTCTTTTTATTGACACTGATAGAGCCAGGGTTAACAGTGAAAGCTACATTCAGTTGTTGGATGGCAATCTTCTCCCGGATTGTAGGCGTCTTTATCTTGGAAACAATTACGTGTTTCAGCATGATGGGGCTCCTTCACACACAAGTTGCATAACCCAGGCCCATCTGGAGGAGGCTACACCTGACTTCATCAAGAAGGATGAATGGCCTCCACAAAGTCCTGACTGTAACCCAATGGATTATGCCATATGGGACTCTCTGAAGGAGAAAGTTTACCGAGGAGTGAGAGACAAATTGACCGAGAAGGCGTTAAAGGACAGGATAATTATGCAATGGGAGGAGATATCGATGGAAGAAATACGTAAAAGCATTTCTACTTGAAAGAAACGACTACGTTTTAGTCGTGGATGAAGATGGAGGCCACACTGAGCACAAACTGAAATAAGTGAGTTTTCCTCTAACATTGGATTTTTTGACATGCTGTTATGAATTTGACAGTACTCTCATAATCTGCATCCGAACTTTTAGATATTTTGTAGACTTGTTGATGATACCCTAACATTACTGTGTGGAAATTTTCAATGAATTCGGTTTCTCTATCACTGAGAAAATACTTGTCAAAAAGCGGTTCACTTTTTTCGGAAAGAAAGAAATACAGACACACATGTGTGTATTTGTGTCAGTGATTTGAAAATACCGAAATATCAGTTTGAATACAAACAGATGACATTCCATGGAAACGAATTTCCCAGGGAGAAATAAACGTGTGGTATAACAAAATTTTCATGTCTTCAATAAAACAATGAACATTCGGATAATCGCAGCGTCGGACAAAATGTTTCACATAAGCGGCTTTTCGGACAACTGCTATGTCGGACCATTGTTACATCGGACCATTGCAGCGTCGGGCTAGACACGTCGGACAATTGACACGTCGGCCTATAGGACTGTATTCCATCGAGTGTGTCATACTGAGTAAATGGCCGCGGTATGTGTTGACTGTGTCAAAGACATTGTAAATAATTCCTGCAAGAAGCAGGGGAAAAAAGAACAAATTATTAAAAAAAACAATTCTATAAAATAACTTACGTTTGCGTCTGTAAACACCCCAAAACGGAATATGGCTGCCTAAATAATGTGGTAAAAGACCGTTACACACGAAAAAGCCCACTCTTTTCTTGAGTGAGCGTGGGAGCTTACACCCCACTATCGCAGACGAAGAAGAAATACAGTGCTTTAGCTCACTCAGTGCGGCCAGTCCTCTCTTCTCCTGTACACAGACCCCTCGGATGTCCAGTGGGTGTCTGAATGACCCAACCTTTAGCTTCCGTCGTCAGAATTGCGGTATTCTTTGTCAACATTCACCTCTTCAGTATAAGAGCCTTCCGCTTGCAATATTTTGATGATGGTAATTGGGGTGAAACGCTGTTAACGTCGTCTCTTTCGCCGTTCGTATGGAGAGAGTTAAAGTGTATTATAGTCAGACTATCCTGAAAAAAAGTGCTGAGAAAAACAACAATGCAACCATCACTGTACTACTACATTTACCGACGACATTACCACATGTGTCTAACCAGCCAGCCTGATTGAAAACAGCCCAGAGGCTGTTCTAAAAATAATTAAAAAAAGAAAAAAAAAAAAAAAAAAAAAGCAGAAATAAAACAGACGCAGATGGTTCTCGTAAACCAGTTCCCTGGAGACAGACATACTATGGCCTGGCGGTGCTGTCCTCTGGGTGGCTGACGGCCTGTGGAATATATTTCTGTGAACCATCACAGTGGGTCCACAACAGAACGGCCCGGTCCCTAGTGTTGTCACCAGGGTGGAAGGGGGTGGCGGGGTTTGTGGGGCGGAGGAGGGTGGAGGTGATAGGGCTGGAATGATGTCTGTCACTAAACTGTCCGCTGACATCAAGGAAAAGTGGACTGTCCAATACTGAGTGACTGGCCGTGGTATGGAAGTAGACCCCAGTGAAACAAATGTCGATCACCATGCTGAAGATGTAGTGAATGATTGGTATGAGGGGATGAAAAAAAAAGAAAAAAAAAGAAAAGAAAAGAAGAGGAAAAAAGAGAACAAAATATCAAAAGATGAAATGAAATAATACAAACAAATAAAAAAAAACAAAAAGCAAATTAACCATGTTTGAGTCCGTGTATACACGAAAAATAGCTGCCTGAATAGCGTTGTAACAGAGCGTTATAAAGGCCTATATAAAAGCCGAGTCGTTTCTTGAGTGAGCGTTGGAGAAATATCCCATGATTGCATAGAAAGAAGAGATGCGGTTCTTTAACTTTGTGTCATATCAGACTATGCTCAACGAGAAAACAAACAAACAAACAAAACACTACTGAGAAACAAAACAATACCACAAGTATTATAAGACTGCCATCACCAATGCCATTACAATACATGGCACGCTTTCCAGTTAACAGTTGGGTGACCTCATAAATACATATTGAAATAACAATAAGAGCAAAAACAACGACGACAACAACAACAATGATGATAATAATAATAATAATAATCAAGTATTTATATGGCGCAAACTCCCCATGCAGTGGGCTATAAGCGCATCCGGTGAAACAATAAACATACAGTACATATGGAATAGAACAACACATGATGTCATGCGAAAAAAAAAGGGAAAAATAAAAGGGGGGAGGGGGGGGGGGGGGGGGTGTTGACGATAATGTAATGAGCTGACTGCATGTAGCTGGCGCACAACCAAGTCCAGTTCAGCTATGAACTGCTATATTTATTTAAAAAAAAATAATTTAAAAAAAACAGAAAAAAAAACCAAGAAGAAAAAGAAAAGAAAAAAAGAGTAAAAAATAAAACAAAAAGAGAAACACTTAAACTGGGGGTGGTTGTCGGTGGGAGATAAGAAAATGTGTCACATATGTTTGGGAGTGATTTTGAAAAAAATACAAAATTTCTAAATAAATCTGAATTAAAAAACAAACAAACAAATCAACAAAAAAGAAGAAAAGGGAAGCGATGAGAAAGGACAGGATGAAGAAAAAACAACATCAACCATGCCAAACAACTAACGTCCCTGGTTTTAGTGTGTGTGTGTGTGTGTGTGTGTGTGTGTGTGTGTGTGTGTGTGTGTGTGTGTGTGTGTGTGTGTGTGTGTGTGTGTGTGTGAATACTCGCAGTTATGGTTAAATAAGATAAAGGCATCAAAGGTATTACTGTAAACAACAACAGAGGAGAGCGTTGTTTTTTTTTTTTTTTCAGTTTGTTAGATGATGCTACATTTATGAATCCTAGAAAATGTATCCTTTGAAAATTCTGTTCGTTTGTTAAATACGTTTGGCAGTGTATCCAGATTCCTTGCGAAGGCAGCAAATACCCAGGCAATTTGGTTGGAAAGATCAAAGAAGTTATAAAGTAAAATATCCACCACATTTAGACAAGAACTGGAACCCCACCCCCACACCACCCTTCACCCTCCCTTTTAACTTCGCGTCGGGTTCAATCGACAGGCTTAACTGATGTGATGTCGTTACCTCACAGCTTACAACGTTATCTAACGTGAGTGTTTGACGACGAGCGCCTTGGAAACCAGCCACCCCATTTCCTCAGCCTCTCGTTTACCTCAGTCCCCCCCCCCCCCCGACCCCCACCCCACACACACAGCCCCCACACCCCCCTGCCTCCTCACTCCCCCGTCCCCAACTCATCCTTTTTCTTTGACCTGTCCTTGCCCCTTTCCGAACCGTTCAGGACTTTGACGATTTTCCAGATGAATGGAACAGTTCAGTCGCTCACTCAGGCCTGACTCATACAGACATTCACGGTTATGACGACGGGGGCCGAACACACACACATACACGCGTGCGCGCGCGCGCGACTTCTGAGACAGAAGAACATCTTAGTATTAATATGAAAAATCAGAATAATCAGATTGTTGATGGCGATTGCTGCAAGGAAGAATAACAATGGGCCGGAAAATAAACAGGCTTCTGCTCGGTATTCGAAATCATATGTGAAAACATGTCTACTGTGTGTGTAACAGTGTAAAAGGTTTCGTGAATTATTCATGTCCAGCCCCACTGGCTTCGAGCTGAAGGAAGGAAGAATTAATTGTGTAGTCCATAACCCCAGGAATCAGTTTAGCGCTGGAAGACAGCGACAGTAGAAATACATAAATTTTCGTAGTTAAACACACGATAGGTGGTATAATGGAACAAAGAACCCCGGAATGTGGTCATCCCCCGAAAGTAGACAGTGGGAACTGAACGTACAACTAAAAACGGTCCTGCATAAAATTAAAAACCCGCTTAAAAGGAGTTTACGCCGAAGTTGCGCCCCACGAACGCTGAAGTAGAAAATGGACTTTGGCCTTGCCATGTGGTTTGTAGTAGGCAGATCCAAATATATTTAGATCTGTTTTCTGTCCTGGCATTGCAAAGCCAACCAGACGATGGTGCACTCTTGCTGGAAATAGAGGAGAGCAGTAGCATAGCGGGTGAAGGGAAGGAAGTAATGATAATCATTGTATCAGAGAAGAATCAAACGACGAAAGAAAGTCAATATTGTCATGGGGAAAATTTTACAAGTCCCCCGCACCACCTCCACCCCATTTGCCTTCATGTCAGCAGGCCCTTCTCCCCCCCCCCCCCTGCCCCTCCCCTCCCTCACCCTTTTATTCTCTCTGTTTCTTTTTAATCTGTTTGCAATATAAGTGAGCTGTGTCGTTCTGATAAGCGCGCATCTAAGAACACGAGTAATTGTTGTTTGTGTTGTGGCTGATACTACTGATCAGTGATTTGCACTTTCCTCTGAATAAAACAACAACAAAAAAACAAACAAACAAACAACAACAACAACAACAAAAACCGTGGTGGAAAGATTCAAGTGTAGTAGTAGTAATAGTGGTGGTGGTGGTGGTGGTGGTGGTGGTAGCAGCAATAGAAGGGGAGGAGGAGGAAGAAGACGAGTAGTAGTAGTAGTTGTAGTAGTAGTAATCTATTTTACGATTGCTACAAAGTGAAGGAGGGGGGAGGGGCGCGGGGGGGGGGGGGGGGGGGGGGTTGAGAGTGAGGAGGTGTGGAGGCGTGAGGGGAGCAGGAAGGAGAGGGGAAGGGTAAACTCTGTGTGTGTGTGTGTGTGTGTGTGTGTGTGTGTGCCCCACTTTTTTTTCCTGTGTGCGCTGGTGTTTGGAGATTTTTTCACAATAAAAAGGAAAAGTATGAGTGTGTATGAGAAAATGTGTGTGTGTGTGTGTGTGTGTGTGTGTGTGTGTGTGTGTGTGTATGTATGTGTGTGTGTGTGTGTGTGTGTGTGTGTGTGTTGACGCCTAGCAACAGCGTGGGAAAGTGATGAAAGCCACATCTGATTGGGTGATGTTGAGATGTGTATAAACAATAGCTAGCGTGGCGGGGTTTGTCAGCATACGCAACAGCGCGAAATTGAGAAACTGACGCCACGCACCTTTCATCCATTGGACAACTCACACGCCCGACGCGGGAAAGGACGCGATTACCTCTTCGAAACTTTGTTTCCATAAATCTAATCTGGTCACCCTCCCAGTTTATTTTCCAATCGTAAGTATTTCCACCACATCCCTTTCCCACCTGAACATGGATTTTGGTGTCTTTTAGTTTTGGTTATCAATTACTTTGTTTCTCAGTGTGTGTGTGTGTGTGTGTGTGTGTGATTCTTAGATTTAGGTCTGTCGTAGCGCATTGGAAATAAGAACATTATAGCTGTTATTATGATCTGAATCTATATATCATGATATCATGCTGTCTTTATATAGCGATTTCTTGAATTATGGACATGGGGATCTAAAAAAATTGACAGTATTTAACACCAATATGTTTGCTCACAGTCATATTTTACATGAAGCCGGCAACATATCCCAAGCAAATATAATCGACATGTTTACACCTGGCTTAAAAGAAAAACAACTGTGTATTTTATTTCTGATCAATTCTAAAATCTGCCAAAATTCTTGCTGGAGAACATGTGAAATAAATAGATAAACGAATAAATAAAGTAATAATTAAATAAACGAACGAATGAATAAATCGGTGGGGTGGGGCGGGGATGGGGTGGGATGGGGATGTGTGTTGGGGGGTTAGGGGTGGTGCTGTGTGGTTACTGGTACAGAATATCCAAAAGGTGGGGGATACCGCAGTTGTAACTGTAAGAGCCCCTGGTATACAATACCCATCAGGCTCCTGTGTCCGGCAAGTGCCTTCTCGATCTCTCTCTCCTTCTCGCTGTGTGTGTGTGTGTGTGTGTGTGTGTGTGTGTGTGTGTGTGTGAGAGAGAGAGAGAGAGAGAGAGAGAGTGTTTCTTTTTTTGCGCGGAATATTTGTTGTTGTTGTTGCTCTGTTTAGACTCGGAATAAAGCTTTGGAGCGGAAACTCACAACACGCGAGATGAGACGTCTCCATCGAGCAGATGGCAAAACCAGAAGGGATCGGTTCAGACGACGACGACAGAAGAAAGACGGGTTGATGTTTCACCCATGGACCAGAACGTAGCGCACCAACGTCATCAAATGGTTTGGTCACCTGACAAGAATATCGGTCAATCAGGCAGACCAAGCCTACCATACCATATACTCGTGCTTCAGAGGAAGAAGATCAGTCCGGCGGTGGCCAGGTTGACACGCACCGCATCCAGGCCTACTATCTTGTCGCAAATCGCAGTAACAAATGTGATTGATATTTGTTTTAGTTACATGAAATATGTCACATTCTTATGTGCCCCCACGGGGTTTCCTGAAATAAACACGTCTTGTCTTGTCTTGTCTTGTCTTGTCTTGTCAACTTCATGTCCCCGCAACATCTTCCCGGACGGACAAAAGCAGTGAAAGAACTGAAGAAGAGCACTGAGGACTTTGGGAACACAGTACCAACGTGTTGCACTTTGTAACAAGTTACAGCGTTGAGAATCACGTGTCGCTGATAAGTTAGCGTGGCTGAAACAGCACGATTTACAGTAAGAACACACACACACACACACACACACACACACACACACACACACACACACACACACACGCACACACGCACAGAGAGAGAGAGAGAGAGAGGACTAAGAGATAGCAAGAGAGGACCCAGTTATTGCTGAAAAAGCTTTTTCATTTTTTTTCTTTTTTAGAAAAAAAAAAAAAAAAATGGGGAGGGGGCTTTTTCAATTATTTGGGGAGGGGGCTTTCTCTTTCTGTTTTTTTTTCTCTCCTTACTTTTCTTTGCTAGCATATCGTCACTGCTTTCAGCTGTTGCTGTTTGAACAGCTGGTCACCACAGGTTCATGTCGACAGCAATACAATGTTTGGCACAAGTCCATACAGTCGAAAACCTTGACGTTACACATACAGCGTTGGTCTCACCTGTGTGTGTGTGTGTGTGTGTGTGTGTGTGTGTGTGTGCGCGTGCATGTGTGTGTGTGTGTGTGTGTGTGTGTGTGTGTGTGTGTGAATGTTTAATACATAATGAGGGCAAGCTGTCAAGGTCTAAGCAGCGCGTATGGTTTATGCGCATGTCGGGTATCTGATCCATTTTTATATTTCATTCAAAAGCAGATATGATGTAGTGTTTTTGGACCAGACCGCACGCTTTGAAGCTGAAATTTCTGCCCATTCAATCGTCCTCCCAATAAAACTCTTTTTAAATTGTTTGTCTGCTTCCCAGCTGGCTCGCTTGCTTTTGTTTCTGTCCACTTCAATCCCACCTTTTTCATGCCATTCCGCCCCTGCCCTCTTTCCCCCCTCCTCATTGAACGAAGTGAAGTTGCACGTTGATGAATTAGTAAAAGACTTGTGTATTCACTGGACAAACAAGATCGGTGTGTGATTGCTACCACAAACCACCACTACCAAACCATTTCCCTTAACACTATAACAGTCGTAGTGGGAGTGATATGATCGATAAACTGTGGTCACAGTATTACCAACACATCGACTGAAGCATGCATGCCTCCCCACCCCCCCTCCCAATCCCTCTTCCCGCTGTCCCCTCCTCCGTCATCCCCATCTTCCTCCATCCCTGTATTCTGACTGATTGCGGAGGAACATCACTGCCGGTGTGATGCCCCAGAATAGCCCCACCATCAAATTGAGTCACTCTGGGGAAGGCTTGGAATAATCCCAGTGGGGCTTTTAGCTCCGGGAAGATTCCAACCCTTGCCCTGAATGAACTCAACGCCCATAGAGATAATAATCATCTCATCCATTGAATCTGAAAATATGAATGGTTAAAAAAAAAAAAAAAAAGGATAAGATTAATTTTGGACAGCTATGAACACACTCCTTTCCTGCCCCCCCCCCCCCCCATTCCCCCTTCTCCCCCCCCCCCCCAAACACTCCATGATGAGTCAGTGCGGTCTGGTATCTTTTCGACTCCAACATTTCATCCAGGAGCAAAATCGGATTTACCTCCACACGAATGCGAGTAGAGTGTATTTAGGGCCAGCCTAAAATAAACCCATGGGGAGTCTCTGGCGCAGTACGACTGGCTCCGAAATAACTCCTTTGAGTGTTTTGAGGGCATGGGATAGAGTCATTCTAGTTCTGCCCCAAAAGGACCCGCTCAAGATTTCTGTTGATTAATTTGAAAACAAAAACAAAAACAAACACCTAACATCAACAAAAACGCGTTAAAACACCATTTTCTGGGGGTAAATAAAGATATTCGAATGGGGAAAAGGGGGGTTGGAGTATGAGGTGGAGTTCATTTATTTATTTAAACATCTGTATATTTATTCCTTTATTCATCTGTTCATTCATTTGTTTGATTGTTGTTTATTTATCTGTTTTCTATTGATTAATTAATGTGTTTACTTATTTATTAATCAGTCTATTTATTTATTTGTTCGGTGTTTATCTGCTTTCCATTTTATGATTATTATCTATTTATTTATTTATTGACTCTTTTGCTTCTGGTGTTAATTTTCTCTGTGTGTGGACCTGAGGCAAGATCGGCGGACGAGTCGTGACAACAAGCTAGGGTAGGCGGGTTCTGTTCCTCTTCTGCATGGCCTGCTTTTCCTCTCTGTGTGCACTCACTTTGACGTGTGTGACCGTTTGTTGTTGTTGTCAATGCTGTTGCTCTGGTGGTGGTGGTGGTTATTTATTCATTTTCTAAAATAATTTTCTTCGTCGCCATTGAGACAGCCATAGTCCGTTTTCCGGGGGATGGATCATGCTGTTGTGCTGGTGATTCCATCACCTACCCTACACTGAGAGGGACTGAAGAATCTTTAACGTTAATACTTAACTGAATTATGCCTACACATATACATGAAAGAGGGAGTATGGCACTGGCAGGTATGTGAATACGTGACACGTGAGAGCCTGGGAAATATACTCTCTTAATAACCCACCAGGTGAAAATGGGGATTTGAAGCGAGAGTCTCAAGGTTCAGTCTTGGGATGGTAGAACTACGGTGCCACGTAACCGCTGGGCTCATACCCCAGTTACTTGTATCAGACGCTATGGCATGAACTGTATCACTCCCTCTGTCTCTTTCTCTCCTTATTTCTCTCTCTCTCCCTCTCTCTCCCCCTCTCTCCCTTTCTCTCTCTCCTCTATCTCAGGTTATCTCTCTCCCACCCCACTTATCTACCTCTTTCTCTCTCACTCTCACCCCCCCCCCTCTCTCTCCTCCACCTTTCTCTCCCCCCCCCTCTCTTTCCACTCTCTCGTGTTTTGCAGAAAGGGGGACAGATTTATCGGAAGGCCTCAAGCTGTTCATCTGCCGAACTGCACATACTTTCCTTTTTACTCGTCTTTTCTTAATCTCTTTCTCTCTCTCTCTCTCTCTCTCTCTTGTTTGTTTGTTCTGCCTTTCTTTGTCCGTCTCTTATCTCTTCTTCCCCTTCTTGCGAATCTTTTTCTCTCTTATTTTACTTTTAATGATCTGCTTTACACGTTCTTTACATGTGTCATGACTGTCAGAAGGAAGAACGTGAATAAGAACAAGAAAGAAAAAAGTGTGTGTGTGTGTGTGTGTGTGTGTGTGTGTGTGTGTTTCGATCAAATATAACAAGACATGAAACTGCCAACAACTCTTTCTGTCAAGGGGATTCTTTATTTCAAGTTTACTTCTGAGTTAGAAAATTCGAATAAACGCTGAAGCGATTCTTTATTACCTATATTCTGCGCTTATATCCTTCCAAACATCGTCACGCGCGCACGCGCGCGCGCGCGCACTCACACACACACACACACACACACACACACACACACACACACACGAGAGAGAGAGAGAGAGAGAGAGGGAGAGGGAGAGAGATAGAGAAAACTGCGAGCATAATTGTCAAGCCCGCGGGAGAAAGTGAGCGAGTCCATGGCACGAATATCGACAGTGGTACAGCAAACCCTCGGGCCATCAGTGAAACGTGGCGTAGCAATTAAGCCGGAAGTGCGAGAAACCGGTCTATTGTTCCACGGTTTTCTCTCCCCCCCCCCCCCTTCAGTCACTAAACCACTGTCACATCGCCTCACCAAACTCTCCACCCGATAAAACACAGTCTTTTAAAGGGCTGTTGTCCAGACACGTGCCATGGTCACGGTAGCCTGAAGAACGATCGATGAATGTCGTCGAAACACAATTACGCACAGGGATGAGACTGAGATCCCTGTCTCCCTTGACTATTCAACCCCCACAGAGCAAACATATTGACCATACTACAGTAGTAAGGCAGTGCGGTCAAACTGACCATGTGCCATGTATCCTTGGTTCTAGTGGCCAATGGCTTTTCAGTCCACTGCGATGGGAATTCATTTACAGCCTAGTCTTCTGTGAAGGACTATGCTTCTCAAACAAGGAGGCAAGATTGCACTGGCTCTTAGTGCTACAGCCACGGGGGGCGAGTCAGCCTTTTGGGACCAATCCAGCATCAACTGTCCTAAAGCCCTCTTGGCCAAGAGAGTGGGGATGTAACGAGACACTCTCCACTGCAATCAGATTTAGCCAAGATATCTTGGACAGCAGTTGCCTCCTCTGCTGTTCTGATTGTCATAGTCAGACATGACTATCATACAGTGGTTCCTTCGGCCACCACATGTCATTTGCCCTTCATTATAAATGCCTCTTGTCTTTAATTTTTTTAGACACTTTTTTTCCTGTGACTGATGAAGATTGTTAATGCTATTGGTCCCTGCATGTGCTGAAGAGGTATAGCATATGGTATATATCTATTATTATTATTATTACTGTTGTTGATTGTTGTTGCTCTGGGCTCATGTATCAAATGTGTTGGAATAATGGCCCTTCATCTCCTGTACTCACTCACTCACTCACACACACACACACACACACACACATACAGACAGACAGACAGACAGACACACACACACACACACACACACACACACACACACACACACAAGCGAGACAGACAGAGTGACAGAGACAGAGAGACAGAGATAGAGAGACAGAGAAATTAAACTGCCGGCATAATTATCAAGCCCGCGGGAGAAAGCCAGCGAGTTCACTGCATGACAGGAACTATTATGGGCAGTGGCACAGCAAACCCTCGATTAAGCCAGAAGCGCGAGAAACCGGAATTCTCCCCTCCCTTCCCTCCTTCAGTCTTTGCTGTAACATCGCCTCACCAAACTCCACGCTTTAAACACAGTCATTAAAGGCTTTGTCCGGATACGTGCCACGGTCACTGTAGCCTGGATAATAATCAATGAATATCGTCGAAACACAATTACGCAAGTCGTTTGAGTTCCCGTGCACAGGGATGAGAATGACACCCTGCTTCTTCCGACTGTTCAACCCCCACTGGGCAAATCTATTGACCATACTACAGTTGTCGAGCGATGCAGTGAAAGCTGACCACATGCCACGTGGAAGTCTTTCCTTGTTTCTGATGGTTCCTTTGGCCACAGCTTGTTATTTATCCCACTCAAGATGATCAATAAAGCCTTTGATTATAATGTCTTGTGTTACCAATTTCTCTTTAACATCTCCCTGGACAGGATCATGACTGACTCACTCCAACACGATGATAGAACAATCACCTACCTGCATTTTGCCGATGACACTGACTGATTGGCACGGAATGAAGATGAGCTGGTGAACATGGTGGAATGCCTTGACAAAACATCTGCAGCATGGAGATCAACGCAAAGAAGACGAAACTGATGACCAACAACTCTGAAGGCATCGGCACTGATATCAGAGTCAACAGTGAAAAACTGGAAAGCGTCCAAAGCTTCAAGTATCTCGGACAATCGTTTCAGAGGAAAGATCCAAGCCAGAAATACTCTCCAGGATACCTCAGACAACAACAGCACTGACAAGACTGATACCTATCTGGAATAGCAGCAACATCATGCTCAACTCAAAGATCAAACTGATGCCCTCCCTTGTCATTTCCACATTTCTATATGCCTGTGGGACATGGACCTTGACAGCAGAACTAGAGAATAAGATACAGGTCTTAGTATTGAGATGTTTCCAGAAGAACCTTGGCATCACATACAGGGACCACATCACAAATGATGAAGTGCGTAGAAGAGTCAAGCAAGCTATTGGACCACACGATGATCTATTGATCACTGTAAAGAAAAAGAAATTGAAGTGGTATGGCTACGTCTCGCGTTCATCAGGACTGGCCAAGACCTTCCTGCAGGGAACAGTAGAAGCAAGAAGAAGAGATTGGAGGACAACATCTCAAAGTGGATAAGTCCAACCCTGAGTGAGATAGTCAGAAGGACAGACAATCGCGAGGGATGGAAGAGGCTGGTTGCCAAAAGTGTGGTGCCCCCATGGTCTACGAGACTATGGGATAGGTAGATAGATAGTGTCATTAATTTTTGTGACCATTTTCCCATGACTGATGTTGTTAGTGCTCTGGGCCCCTGCATGTGCAAAGGAGGTAGAGCGCATGATAATTTATCAGTGTGATTATTATGATGATTATGATAATGATGATAATTATGATTGTGATGATGATGTTTATTATTAGTAGTAGTAGTGGTAGCAGTATGAAAGAAACCCAGGCTTCTGACAGTTTTCTTCCAACAACAGCTGTATGAACTTACAACCGTGAAGACCTTAATGATGAAAAACCACCATAGTCTTGGACATTTTGACATATATATAATCATGATCATTTACTGCCTTTCTTTTTCTTTTCTTTTTTCTCTTTTCCCTTGTTCTGTTCTTTATTTTCTTTTCTTAGCGAACATCGCCACCTTAGAAGTTTCGTAAAGTGAACAAAGGTTGGTGAAATAGTTTTAGAGACAATTTTCAAAATTAGAAATGGATCTCGTTGATCGAGTCTACCGATAGTCATGGCTGAATGGGTTTGGTGAAACGGTTTTTTCCTCTTGCCGTTTCTTCACTTCTCAGATGTTTTGGATCTGTGTTGCTCAGCTTCACTCCTCCATACATGGGTACAGCCATGCAAGTTAAAATTGTCACGGCCCGCGCGAGAGCACGTTACAGAGTACCAGTGTCAGTCCATAAAACCACTCGACAGAGTAACCCCTGCCATACCATGGTGTTTAATAATGCTTGTTCAAATTCAGTGTAGTTATGCTTGTCGACTGCTTGGACCCATGCTGACTATAATGATCGCCTTGTTACAGAGATCGAGTGAAGTGCAGAGCGTCACCAGGTACGTCCCTCCAACGACAATGAATACCCCCACTCTGACCAGTCTACTATTGACTGGAAATCACCACAGTTGTGGTACAGGGAGGGAAACTGAGGTCATCAGGCAGGAAAACATAGCACTTGACTGATGTGCATAGCTGTTGATCTAGGGTGTTAGCCTTTTTGATTATTTACTTTTATATTTTCGTTTTTGTTTTTGTTTTGTGCGTGTTTTGCCCCAAAGTACACCCCACACCTACCTACATGGGCAAAACAATAACAACAACAACAACAAAAACGTGAGGTGGGTAACTCCTTACCCTGACACCGGTACGACCATGTGAAAACAAATGAGGGTGAATGTCTATGGGGGGATATATGAAACACAGCAATGCGTGGTGATGCTCAGTATAGTGGCTGCGAGCCCAAACCATCCCACAACAGCTGTGACACACGGCTGGAAATGGAGAACAACAGTTGATAGGCATTATTCACAATTGCTTGTCAGCTGATAGGGGTCACCGGTTTTGTTTTGTTTTTGTGTCCCTCCCCCCCCCCCCCCACCCCCCCACTCCCCTTCTTCGGTGTGTCCGACACACACATACATTGCTACGTAAATGGTCGTCACGCCTTCCTTTCAACACGTGTATCAGCTGTTGTTTTTGATGGTCCTTTTGTCCGTTGAAGAGGCGGAGAATGGTGAGGGGGAGTGGAAAGTGCTGGGCGGGTGGATGGGTGGGTGCGTGGGGATGGAGGTGGAGTTGGGGCATTGATGCTGATTCGGTTTGCATAGATCTAGTATATGAAACCTACGCCAAATGGTGGGGCTTGGTACTGTGGCACTCATTCAAATGTGCGCGGATGTGTGTGTGTGTGTGTGTGTGTGTGTGTGTGTGTGTGTGTGTGTGCTCGCGCGCGCGCGTATCTCTGGGAATGGGTGTGTATGTGCGCAGTTGCTTTTTAGCACACGACTTTGTATGTGTGAGTGAGTTAGTGTGCTGTGTTTGAAAGAGAGAGAGAGAGAGAGAGAGAGAGAGAGAGCACGCTGCTAACGGAACTGATGCAATCGGTTTCCATTTAGGGATTGTCAGCTGTGGGATTAATTTGATCATTGCTGCAATATGCAGTTACACGCACTTTGCTTTCTCCCTCTTATCTCACGGAATCTGTTTCTCTCGGATTCCTCGTTCTGTCTGTCTATCTGTCTGTCTGTCTGTCTTCTTTTGTAATAATATATATATATATATATTACTGTGTGGGTGTCTCTGTCTGTGTCACACACACACACACACACACACACACACACACACACACACACACACACACACACACAGAGGGAGAGGGAGAGAAATCATGCGTGGGTGTGCTTTCCTTCTTTCCAATATCCCATTTCTCGCCAGTTAAAGCCATTGGCCCAGGCACATGTCATTTGACATTTGCATCTATGCCCCAAAAATCCGGTTAACACGACGCATGTTTCAATGTAGATTAGCAAATTGCCACCTCTGGCATAACATGCCATGTGCAGTTATCATCATCATCATCGTCGTCACACGGTTGCACAATCAACGTCTCTTCGGTCGTAGTCATCATGATTATGATCGTTATCGTTCCATCGCCATCATCCTCGTCGTTACACTCTTCCTCCTCTTTACATATTTTTATAGTTTTATTCTTCGTTGCTGTTGTCACTTTCATGCTCCCACAGAACATCATCATCATCGTCACATTCGTCATTCTAGCCGTGCTCATCATCACCATACATTTTCATCTTCATCGCTAATGTAATGGTCATCATCATCACCACCACCACCACCATCACCATCATCATCACCATCACCATCACTATCATCATCATAATCAACACCCTTCTTTAAGTCACCAACATCATCACCGCCACCACCACCACCACTTCCATCACGACACATAAATCAGACTCATCATCGTAATCGTTTTCATCGTCGTCGTTGTCGTCATTAGCATCCACACCATGACCACCATTACCTCCACCCCGCATATTCATAATTTTCTCATCATCGTATCCATCATCAGCAGCATCACTTGTCACTGCACAGTGACTGCTCAGACTCAATGATCATTCTGTCAGTTCCATTATTTCAGCTGTCTGACACACACACACACACATAGCACAGGGACACGTGAGATAATGAGCCACAGAAGTCGTCTGTCGAATCAAATTTTTCGTAGTGGGGATTAGGGACTGGGGACTGGCCACCTCGTCAGATAACAAATTGATGAAGGGATTAGATAGTCGCACAGCCAGTGTGCAGTAGACTGGCATTCAAAACATACTGCTTTCCTCTGTGTCCATTGTGGGTGGATAACACAGGATTATTTTCTTGGGTCTCTGGCAGGCTGAGACAGACCCCCCCCCCCCCACCCCCAACCCCCAATTGCAGTTGTGAAGCAATCACACAATCGTCGAATAAAGCTTACATATAAAGAACTAATGAGAGACAGAGGGGTGAGAAAATGTGAACAGCAAGAGAGAGAGAGAGAGACAGACAGACAGACAGTCAGAGAGACACTGGCAGACAAATAGATACTGACAGACAAACAGAGACAGAAAGAGAAAAAGACAAAGACAGTGACAGACAGACAAAGACACAGACAAAGACACAGACACAGAGTGGTCGATAGACAAACACAAACAGATAAACTAGATTATCATATTAGGCGGAATATGATTACCTCTGGCCATGTTCACAGGACAAAAGAACCAAACGAACCAACAAAACAATGACGACAGCAGCAGCAGCAGCAGCAGCAAAAACAACAACAACAACGACAACAAAAAGAAAAACACAACAAGGCTGTTTTCCAGTTCGTCTATTCAAGATATGACAGGAAGTATATGTGAGCACTTGAATTTGTGCATCAATATAGCGACGGTTGCATCGGTGGGGAAAGTTGATGGGGGGTGGGGTGGAGGGGGGGGGGAATTCCTGTAGGACAAATACAAGAGGAACAAACAGAAAAAAAAGTACGCTTAACGAATCAATAAATGAACAAATAAATACATTGAATAGATTGATAAATGAGCAAACAAATGAAGAGAGAATATATACATTTAGTAGATAAAAGAACGAATAAATGAATAAACAAAGAAATGAATAAGTAAGAGCTATTTGTGTCCCCTTTCTCCTACTCTCTCTTTCTCTTCATGTGTGTGTGTGCGCGAGCGTGTGTGTGTGTGTGTCCGCGCGCGCGCATGCGTGTGGACTGATTGAAAGGATTGAAAATATCATTTGATGTGATGCATATTGTATAATCATGTTATTAATATGGCAAAATCTCCAAGCATTATACAGTCAAGCTGCCGCTCAACTCACCCTCGTCCGTCCTCTCTGTCGCTCGCTCTCTCTCTCTACGCACACACACACACACACACAAACACGCACGCACGCACGCGTACGCACACACACACGCGTACGCACACACACGCGCGCATGCACGCACACACATACACACACACACACAAACAAATCCACACACGAACACAAACACTCACTCACTTACTCAGTCTCTCTCTCTCTCCCTCTCTCTCTCTCTCTCTCTCTCACTCACCCCCCCCCCCCCACACACACACACACACACATATACACACACTTAATCCCCCCATAAACCCCTGCCCTTCCCTTATCCTCCCGCCACGACTCCACAACACGCACACTTCAACTAATGTCACAATGGTGATTAGAAACACCACCACTACCGCCGGTTTCGCCACGATATTGATTTTGTTTCTCTGCATCAGCACCGAAATTTGTCTTGCCCAATGAGACGACAAAATAATAACCTGGAGAAAATTCCTCTCCTGAAGAATGGCCGTAAAAGGATCGATTGGAGGCGGAAGTGACGTTATGTGTTATTGGGCAAGCTTCCGGGAGATGATTGTGTCCCTCCTATTGCCAGCAAAACATGCCCAAGGACGATTGGCTCTTCTTGTTTGTGTTGTGTTGTTTTGTGTTGTGTTATGATATGGTGTGGTGTGGTGTGATGTGGTTTGTTGTGATGTGGTGTGGTGTGGTGTGGTGCGATGTGGTGTTGTGTAGTGTGGTGTAGTTTGGTGCGGTGTGATGTAGTTTGGTGTGATGTGGTGTGATGTGGTTTGGCATGGTTCAGTGTGGCTTGGTGCGGTGTGGTGTAGTTTGGTATGATGTGGTGTGATGTGGTTTGGCATGGTTCAGTGTGGCTTGGTGCGGTGTGGTGTAGTTTGGTGTGATGTGGTGTGATGTGGTTTGGCATGGTTCAGTGTGGCTTGGTGCGGTGTGGTGTGGTGCAAAATATTCTGAGGGATGATCTGTAGTCTTCATTTCATGGTGTGGTGTGGTGTGGTGTGGTGTGGTGTATCGTATCAGAATCGTATCGCATCGTATTACATTGCACTGAATTACATTGCATTCCATTGCACTGTACTGTGCGAACTCCTACATAAGTATGGAACAACTTTCCAACAGTACTATATGTGTGTACCGCATTGGTTGCTTTGGAGTACAGCTACTGGATAGTATTGATAGGCTTTTGCCCGATACACACGCACGCACACTCACACACACACACACACACACACACACACACACACACACACACACACAGAGAGATATATACACACACACACACACACACACACACACACACAGATATATATATATGTGTGTGTGTGTGTGTGTGTGTGTGTGTGTGTGTGTGTGTGTGTGTGTGTGTGTCGCACAGTGCCTCCTGTCAAATACCTTCGTGAAGTGTATGAAAACATTGGAGAAGCCCTTCTTGTGTTGGAGGTGCTTTTTCATAAAGGGTACACAGGTTAACTCTTTCCATACGAACGGCGAAAGAGACGACGTTAACAGCGTTTCACCCCAATTACCATCATCAAAATATTGCAAGTGGAAGGCTCTTATACTGAAGACGTGAATGTTGACAAAGAATACCACAATTCTGACGACGGAAGCTAAAGGTTGGGTCATTCAGACACCCATTGGACATCCGAGGGGTCTGTGTAGAGGAGAAGAGAGATACTGGCCGTACTGAGTGTGTTAAAGATCTGTTCAATTGTATTTCCGCCTTTGCAGGATCCCGTGTCTGTTCTTCAGTAACAATTGTATCTGCTTGCGACCGTAACTTGTTCACAATGATTTTGAGCAGTACTTTTGCTGGTATGGCTGATCAAACTGATAGTGATGTAGTTCCTGCAGTGTTGATTTCCCTTCATGGGAAGGGTGACGATTAGTGATTGGATCCATGGCATGGGCCATTCGATTGTGTACATATTTTGAATCAGATGGAAAGCCAACTTCACACACACACAAACACAAACACACACACACACACACACACACACACACACACACACACACACACACACACACACACACACACACACACACACACCACACAGACAGACAGACAGAAACACAGACAGAAGAAAAAAAACACACCCAAACCTGCCCTCGAGCAAAGATCGAACTCAACCCTTCCCCACCCCCTA
Organism: Babylonia areolata; assembly: GCF_041734735.1. Classification (NCBI taxonomy): domain Eukaryota; kingdom Metazoa; phylum Mollusca; class Gastropoda; order Neogastropoda; family Buccinidae; genus Babylonia; species Babylonia areolata. Next base: position 41,016,271 of record NC_134894.1, read on the forward strand.
CTTTCCCACACGAGAAGTGTTCAACATGGAACCACCATCACTGCCACTTTTACCCCTGCCATCCTGGAAGACAGACAGAGGGGCCGACAGCCAGACCACGGTAGGTCTCAGTGGGGGAGGGGCGTGGCGGGCGTGTAGGGATGGGGGACAGGGGGGAGAGGTCCCAGTAATTACCGTAATGGAAGTGAAAGCGGCGCTCCATTCCATGTTAAATAATTGCAAGTGTGACCTATCACGCGCGCGTTTCTAATTACTGGCCCCAGTCGCGCTTACGTCCACCTCCGTCCCCCACTGGCGGGCACTTTCGGCGGCAGCGGACAGCTTGTCGGCATGATTATACACGGGGAACCCTGGCAGTTAATTAGCTGTAAATGTTTTACACGCTACAGCCCGGTGTGACGAATGGTTGGGGTCTGAAATGACAAATGCGCGCGGGGGTAGCGAACGGGAGAAATGAATACCATGCCCTGTCACTACCTCCTCATGTCCCCATGTCAATGACATTGCCACGAGCGTTGCAGGCGTCTGTAACAGAGACGGTGTCGGTTTTTTGTTTGTTCGTTTTAATTATATATATATATATATATATATATATATATTCTAATCTTTCATCTGTATGTCTGTTGATCATCGACCACGAAGCACGCCCACGTGTTTCAACCGACTGAGCTCCGGCGAAATTGGTACACAGACCGCCGGCGACTTCTACAAGGCTTTAAACAAAATTGAAATCGACCCGTTGCTCAATTAAGGAATTATAGCTGACCGAAATTCCGAAGTGATGATCAGAGCCATGGATTGCTCTGCCTGGAAAAGGCAACAGGCACAGAGCTGATCCAGTGTTCTCTATTATCGCTTTATTTCCAGATCAAAAGCAATGTTATTATTTTCTGATGATTTTCTCTGGTCTGTTTTGGCAGCTGCGATCATCTCAAGTTTAAAATTCATAACCAACGAACAGTACAGCAGCATCTGCTCATTCATTTACTCTTTGTTGTATATTACATATTATGTTGGTGGTACAGCCTGCTAGTCGCCGCTGTATATCACTAGAACAGGGATGATTTCTTCGTCTTATTGTTTAAATTTCATATGTTTCCATTTGATTTCACTTCACACTTAAAAGAAGAGCTGTGTATCCCCATGTGAAGTGGCAAGTTTACTCTCTGTCTGTATGTCTGTCTGTCTCTCCCCCGCCACCCCCCCCCCCCCCTCTCTCTCTCTCTTTGTTTATGTTACTCTTTCCCCTTCGAGGGCTGGACGAAAAAAAGCATTATCTTGCTTACTCTATTACCCTCAGAATTTTTTGTTTCAAATCTTCTCTCTCTCTCTCTCTCTCTCTCTCTCTCTCTCTCTCTCTCTCTCTCTCTCTCTCCACATTCGTCTATTTATCAGCGTCTACCCATCCGACCGTCCTCTGCCTTTTTGTGCTATGACTGTCTGGCAAAGTCCAAAGCGAAAACAACTGAAAGGCAAAGAGGGAAAAAAAAAAATAAGGCAAGGTCCAGAATGTTTAGTTCCTCTTGAAAGAAGAAGAAGAAGCAGAAGAAAAAAAACAACCCCCCGTTCAAAAAAAAAAAAAAAAAAAAAAAAAAAAAAAAAAAAAAAGAGGGAGGCTAAAACAACAACATCAATAACAACAACGAAGTCTACAAATTCTCTTCAGTCTCAAAGGTCCGCCCACTCTTTGCCCAGTCCACACCACGGGCGGAGCAAGCCACTCCAACCTGCCCCCCCCTCATCACCCTCTGTTGATCTGCACCGCCCTCCCCAGACAGACACATGGCTGTGTTTGTTTGGACGGCCACACACTCTTCGGCCTGCTAAAACGTTAACACAGTGATGTTTGTTTTTGTTTCGGTGGTCAGACGCACTCGACTGGACGGTAAAACTCCAACAGAGTGATGTTATAGTGTTTGTTTCGGTGGTCAGACACACTTGTCAGGCCGGTAAAGCGTTAGCGGAGGGATGTTTGTGCTGGTTTTGGGGTGTTAAGACAGTCGATATCCGGTGAAACGTTTTAGTTAATCCCACAGCTGAAACGGCTAGGTTAGGTTAGTTTTAAACAGCCCCGTCGACATTTTCATCTTCAAGTTCAAAGGATTGCATGATTTCAACGGGATAAAGGAAGTAAAATTGGGGAGGGGAGACTCTGGTTCAGAGGGTTGGACAGACTGATGTTTTGCATATAAACAGCTGTGGAACACGCTCAAACTGAATGAGCGTCTTACAACTAAAGGACTCAAGTTATGAACAGAAGGCAACATATTGCTGATGGGTCCCCACAGCATCATTGTCATCCTCGTCATCACTCACTCACTCTTTCACTCAGGCCCATAACTACAGAGTAGTCGTTGGGGGAAACCTGAGGACCGCAGACGCAACCTCCCTTCTCCATCTGTCTCTGTCAGCAGCCGCCGGCAGCAGCTCACGTGTATGGAGTCCGGTCCATTCTTTGATGTTCTCATGCCAGTTCTTCCGCTGTCTTCCTCTTCTTCTCCCGCCCTCGATGGTGCCTTGCATGATTGTTTTGGATGGACTGGTGTGTCGAGTGTTGTGCCCAAACCATATCAGCTTTCGTCTCATCATCAGCGGTCCCGAATTAAAGAATCAACGTCTCAATCATGGTGACTTCAGATCTGATCTCCCCACCACTACCATGCTTATCCCTGTCAAATTCTTTGGTGGTGGCCATTTCTTGGGAACTGATTGTCTCGAATCAAAAGGGGACACACACTCAGTCCGGCTCCATGATTTTTGACTCACTTGTGTAAACAAAGTGAGTCTATGTTTTAACCCGGTGTTCGGTTGTCTGTGTGTGTGTGTGTGTGTCCGTGGTAAACTTTAACTTTGACATTTTCTCTGCAAATACTTTGTCAGTTGACACCAAATTAGGCATAAAAATAGGAAACATTCAGTTCTTTCCAGTCATCTTGTTCAAAACAATATTGCACCTCTGGGATGGGCACCAAAAAAAAAAGCCTAATTATATACAAACTGCATTTACTGTTATATTTATATTTTTTGTATTCTCTAAACTTGGCACTTTGATCTGATATTTGACCCAACAACAAGAGCAGTCATTATTATCATTTTTTGTTCAAACAGGAACTTCTTTTGCTAAGCATGGAAGTTTTATTTATTTTGCAAACGTTTTGGTGCCGATAGTAAAAAAGGGAAATTACTCTGTAATTAATGCTAGGGGACTTAATTTGCTTTAAACTGATCTTTCTCATCTTAAACATTACATTTTGAAATTATACTCAATATATAAAAAGCTTGGATTTTTTAAAAAGTGTATCACAAGTGAGTCTTGAAGGCCTTGCCTCTCTTGTAAAGCATATATTGCAGTCAAGAAGGAGCGAAGTAGGAAGTGTTCAGCGTATGCTGCGTTACAAATGGCACGACTGAACACTACTGATGCCACGGCGGCTCAGCAACTGCCAGAAGTCTTCTGTATGTGTGGCCACCTCAGTGCTCCCTCAGTGATGGCTCTGGAATGTCGACGGGGGAAGACAGTGTATGGAAGCTGAGACAACGACAGTCCGAGTGACGAGTGCCAGCCACTGAGAGAGCTGGGAAAGGGGTGGGGGGCTTTTGTTTCACACACACACACACACACAGAGACACACACAGAGACACACACACACACACACACACACACACACACACACATATATATATATATATATATATATATATATACATCTATACATATATATATGTATATATATATATATATATATATATATATATATATATATATACATATATATATACGTAAAACACACACACACACACACACACACACACACACACACACACACACATATATATAGATATATATGATAATGTGTGTGTGTGTGTGTGTGTGTGTGTGTGTGTGTGTGTGTGTGTGTGAACCTGAGGGTAACTCAGTAATCTAATTGACAAATAATGAAAAATGGCTACTAAAAGTGCGCATATTTCGATCTTATTATTTGAAATGAGCTGCGTGTGTCAGTGTGTTCGTGTAGCACATACAATACACGCGCCTTTCCCCCTGCCCCTCGTCCCCTCCCACACACACACACACACACACACACACACACACACACACACACACACACACACACACACACACACACACACACACACACACACACACACACACACACACACACACACACAATTAAAACGTATTCATGCAAGCACCACCAATACGCAATATCGCACACATCCGTCAAACAGATGTAGGTAACAGCACAGCACTGTAAATTGCGGCAGAAAGCCTTTCACCAATCTCTGTCCGATTCGCACTGTCTTTCTCCTCCTCTGTCTGTCCCTCCTACCCTCACCTCCTCTCACCCCCCCCCCCCTCCCCCAATTCTGCCCCCACCTTTCTGCCTGTCTCTCTTTTTCGAATATCTGTCTGTCTGCCTGTCTGTCTGTCTGGTACATTCCAGACGGCTGAGTCCATCTTAAAATCCCTGTACCACTTTTCTTGCACAGTCACCTTACTGACTGAGTCTTTTCTCTAGGTTCCACACTCTTCTCCGTTCAGTCCACACCACAGACTGAGCCACTCCGAAATGCAAACACATCTCCTCTTCAGCCTCTGTTGACGCACACTGCCTGAAAGAGACAGACACCTGTTTGTGTTTGTTTGGACGATCACACACTTGATGGCCACTTAACCGATGACGGCAAGATGTTTGTGTTTGTTTTGGTGGTCAGACACCCTCGAAAGGCTGGTCAAACGTCAGCGGAGGGATGTTTGAGCTGTTTTTGGGTGTTGAGACACTCGATATCCGATGAAACAGCTTAGCTGAAGCGGCACTGCATGGCTCTGTTTTTAAAGAGTCCCCTTTCCATTTCCAAGTTTGTGTGTATCTTTTCTTCTTCTTCTTTTTTTAAATATTTTTTTTATTTTTTAAGTGCTGTTCTGTATCATAGATGATATGTACACAATGGTCTCTCTTGCGTTTTGTCTGTCTCACTGTCTCTGCCTGTCTATCTCCTTTAGTCATAAATCCCCACCCCACCCCCTTCTGTGTACTTCTCTCTCTCTCTATGTCTCTTTTTTCTTCTCTCCCTCTCTCTCAGCTCACCCCGCAATTATTCCATGAATCCGTTTCTTTCTATCTATCTATCTATCTATCCCAATCTCTCCCATTCTACCTGTCTGCCAGTCTGGCAAAGTCCAGGCGGTTCAGTTCGCCTAAAACCCATGTCAGTTAAGTGTTCCTGATCTCCTCTTCTTTGAGGTTCCACAGGCTGTCTCCAACCCACCTCACACCGGCCAGGTAGCAGCTGCTCCAAACTGTACCCCCCACCCCTCCACACCCCCCTTATTCACTATTTCTGGACTCACCTGGCCTACACGAGATAGACACATGGCTGTATTTGTATACCGTGTTTGTTTGGAAAGTCACACAGCCAATGGCGGCGAGAAACCGCTGACGAAGATTATGTTTGTGTTTATTTAGGTGTTCAGACACTCACGATAGACTGCTAAAACGTTCCAAGGAAAGACATTTGTGGGTATTTCCGTGGTCAGGCACACTCGACGGGCTAGTAAAACGTTTAAGGAGAAATGTTATGCTCGTTTCGTGTGGTCAGACAGGGCTAGTAAAAACGTTTAAGGGGGAGACGTTTGTGTTTCTTTTGGTGATCACATACACTCGACGGGCTAGTAAAACGTTTAAGGTGAAATGTTGTGCTCGTTTCGTGTGGTCAAACACACTCGACGGGCAAAAAATCACTCCCGGCATCCCGTTAAAACGTTCTGGAAGAGATGTTTGTGTTTAATATTCGATGTCCTGGTAAAAATGTTAATGCGGAGCATGTTCATGATGGTTCTGAGTGTTAAGACACTCGATATCTGGTGAAACGTTTTTTGTCGAGTTTACAGCTTAAATTACTCCAGATAAATCAGTTTCAGGACTCCATCTTTTCGTTTGGAGTATTGCACAACCCTAACTTTGGGGAAAAAATAAATGAAGAGGATTGAATGGATATATTGAAATGAATGTCCGGAGAGCACATCGACAGAGCGTTGACATTACCTTTACAGCCAATGGACCGACATGTGATGAAAAGGGAACAACATAACACCTAGTGGATCATCACAGCATCATCATTGTCATCCTCATCATCACTGAGCACGAAATAAAGAACCATGCAGTGTCTCATTCACTGCTACCTCATGCTCTGTTATCACAGCCTCATGCGCACGCTCACGCACTCTCGTGCACACCCACCGACCCACACGTACACACATACACACACACACACACACACACACACACACACACACACACACACACACACACACACACACACACAACACACACACACACACACACACAACACACACACACACACACACACACACACGTTGTCATGCATCCAGCCGCCCACCCCACCCCCTCCCCAGTACACAGAACCAGCTTTTATGACAAAAGTCACACGGTCATCGGACACCAGATGGTGAGTAGATGAATTATTACTCCCCAGTAATTACGCCCAGATAATTGGGGCATGATTAATGACCCGATTACACGAGTGATTCGCGAACGTTTTACAGCAAAACATATCAGCTAATAGCCCCCCCCCCCCCCCACCCCTCCATACACCACCACTATCACCACCACCACCCTCTGTCCCTCCTTTATTTCATCTCCCCGCCCCTAACCCCCACTCCCGCAGCCACCTAAAAGTGCTGACAGATTTTGTGCTAACTTCGCGAAATATGGCTTATTTTGTTTTGTTTTAAATCGAGCACTTTCCATCTTTACGTAATACACAGATTTCACTGTCATCTCCCTGTCTTCTGTCTATATGTCTTTTTGTCTTATTTTCTATCTATCTCTATGTCTCTGTCTTGGTGTATCTGTGTCTCTGTCTGTCTTGCTTTCTATCTCCATGTCTCTGTCTTCGTGTTTCTGTCTCTGTCTGTCTTGCTTTCTATCTCCATGTCTCTGTCTTCGTGTTTCTGTCTCTGTCTGTGTCTGTCTTGCTTTCTATCTCCATGTCTCTGTCTTCGTGTTTCTGTCTGTGTCTGTGTCTGTCTTGCTTTCTATCTCCATGTCTCTGTCTTCGTGTTTCTGTCTGTGTCTCTGTCTGTCTTGCTTTCTATCTCCATGTCTCTGTCTTCGTGTTTCTGTCTGTGTCTGTCTTGCTTTCTATCTCCATGTCTCTGTCTTCGTGTTTCTGTCTGTGTCTGTGTCTGTCTTGCTTTCTATCTCCATGTCTCTGTCTTCGTGTCTCTGTCTGTGTCTGTGTCTGTCTTGCTTTCTATCTCCATGTCTCTGTCTTCGTGTTTCTGTTTGTGTCTCCATGTCTCTGTCTTCGTGTTTCTGTTTGTGTCTCCATGTCTCTGTCTTCGTGTTTCTGTCTGTGTCTTTGTCTATCTGTATGTCTATTACCCCCCCCCCCCCCATACCCCCTAAACCCCCCACCTCTTTCTTATCTAGTATTGTATTCTTTATGAATCTGTCTCAGTCTCTTCTCCCAGTCTCTTTCTGTCTGTTTGTGTCTGTATCTCTGTCTGTTCATAACTGATATTGTTTTTCTAACCAACACTGTGGGAGACGCTTAACTTTGAAAATGCATATTTTCAAGTTCTCTCGTGTTGGTTGGTGTTAACGCACATGATTCTGCGTATTCTCTCTCTATCTCTCTCTCTCTCTCTCCACCCACTCATTGTATCGTATAATATTCCATTTTATTGCATTGTATTGTATTGCTTTGTATTGTGTGCGTTGCGTTGCATTGTGCAGTCTAAACGTGTTTTTCCTCTTCTGGAATTGCTAAGAAACCAACAACCTTTGAAATAGAAGTGGCTTCACCTTTCAGAAAAACAAACAATTTTTTTCCTGTTCTCGTCAACAGTTTACATTGTGATTGTTATAATGACATTTTCAGAAAACTGAGAACTGCACACACACACACACACACACACACACACACACACACACACACACACACACACACACACACACACACACACACACACACATGAAAACATCCGCAAGATGTGGTAAACTAGGTGGGTGGGTGGGACGGTGGATTGGTATGCATGTGTGATTTTTTAGTGAGAACCATAATTTCCATGTGGATTAATAAAGTGTCTTTGATTTGATTTGATCTGATTTGATTTGATTTAGGCTGGGATTGATTTCAGCGCAGGAAATGAAGATGATGACAATCACGATGGTGATGATAACCACCACCATCCCTACCATCACCACGACCACACGTACCATCATATCATCTTCATCGTTATCATCCGCATTTTCTGCGCTTGTCTTGAATCGAATCCTATGTGCTCTCATTCAGACAGACAGACAGACACATGCAGGCACGCAAGCACATACACTCATACAACATAGGGACACACACACACACAACACACACAAACATGCACGCGCACGCGCGAGCACACACACACACACACACACACACACACACACACACACACACACACACAACTCGTACACAACCAGAACGAAAGGGATGGGGTGGATGGGGAAGAAAGGGAATGACAGACAGACAGCCACACAGCCACACAGACAGACAGAGCAATAGGTAGACAGACAAACAAAGATAGAGACAGCGACAAAGAAAAAGAAATACACGGGGAGGCAGAAGCTGCCAGTAAAAGAATCAAACCGAATCCAAGCAAACGAAAAGCGACAAGTGGCAGTGGCAGTAGGTTTAATAAGAGTCAGAGCGAATGATCGGATGTTCATCGTTCATCTCATGATGGGATTGAAAGTGGCAGTGAAATCGGCTTCCCTTCAGCTTCAGTTAGGTCATCACAGCTTGCACGTGCAGGGCAGTTTGCGGACCTCTTTGTTAGCAGCATAGCACGTAGCACGTGTATAGCAGGGACAGGTCGCGTGCAGAGACCACACTGTCCTCGTTTGATTAATTAGCGCAGTCAGCTCACGGGAGCAGGGATCGTCAGGGGTGGTCACCAGAGATTTGGATCGTTCCTTCCTTCCTTCTTTTTCTTTTCTTCCTGCCCTCCTTCCTTCCTTTCTGCCTGCCTGCATATTGCTTCCTTCCTCTCTTCCTTCTTTCTTTCCTTCGTCACCCCTTCCTTCCCTCCTTAATTCTCCCTTTCTTCCTCCTTTCCTTCCCTCCTCCCACCATTCCTTCTTTCCTTCCTCACTCCCTTCCTTCCTTCCCCTCCATTCCCTATCTGCCTTCCTTCCTTCCTTCCTCCTTCCTTCTTGCGTTTCTTCCTTCCTCCTTCCCTTCCTACCTTCCAGCCAAAAGGCTGAGTGTAAGGTAAAGTTCCGTCTGAAGAGAGAGAGAGAGAGAGAAAGAGAGAGAGAGAGACAGACAGACAGACAGACAGACAGACAGATAGACATGCAGAGAAAGGGAGAGTGATATATATATATATATATATATATATATAGAGAGAGAGAGAGAGAGAGAGAGAGACAGACAGACAGACAGACAGACAGACAGAATGCCAGAGACAGATAGACATGCAGAGAAAGAGAGATAATAATAACAACAATAATAATAATGGATACATGTATAGCACACTATCCAGAAATCTGCTCCAGGTGCTTTACAAAAACGCTTTTGTTAACATAACACATTACATCAATGTTACGTACACACACCAAAATGTGACTAAACACACACACACACACACACACACACACACACACACACACACACACACACACACACACACACACACACACACACACACACATACACACACACACAATGCATACATACATTTGAACATACATGTGTATCTAACAGCTACTCTAGCACATACGCACACATAGGCAGGCACAAACTTACATAAACACACGCACACATAATAAACATTCATATACATGCATGTAGATATGTACACATACATATGTATACACACATAGTCAAGCACAGTTAAGGAAGTGGACCTGCCACAATTGAACTTATTGCTGAGGGAAAAGGTGAGTTTTGAGCGAGGAGGAAAAGATGCGAGGGAATCAGAATGACGGAGGTTATCAGGGAGCTTGTTCCACGTCTTCGGCGATTAAAAAGAAAACGATCTGTGTCCATAGGTCTTACTTCTGACGTGAGGTATCCTGAGAAGTTGAGAGCTGGCGAGACGGGGTATATATAGATAGATAGAGAGTGATATATATATATATATATATATATATATATATATATCCTGGTTGCCTGACCCAGCACAGGTGACTTTTTATAGCGAGGAGGAATTGTGCAGTCCCTTCCCCACTCTCTTGCCTACCGACGCTCACAGTCCCACAGGTGCAGAGATGCCTACGAAAGATCCTCGGCATAAAGTGGCAAGACAGGGTTGTCCGCATGACAGACAGCAGGATCCCGATGATGCTTTTGTATGGCCAGCTGAAGGAAGGCCACCGTGAACTTGGAAGACCCTGCAAGCGCTTTAAGGACACCTTGAAGACAAACCTCAAAGCCTGTGGCATAGACATCGCTTCCTGGGAAACTAATGCCCTTGACCGCTTTCGCTGGAGGATGCTGTGCTCTAGTGGCATAAAGACGTTTGAAAACAAGAGAACGCTGGCCATTAAGAAGAAGCGTGAGCGAAGGGAGCAGGGCTGAACTTCTGGAGACGTTTTCCCTTGCAACACCTGTGGGAAGTGCTGCGCATCCAGAATCGGCCTCTTCTCCCATATGAGGACACACACCGACAGATAAGCCTGCCTGCCTACTCATCCGTCAGACCGACGGGAGACTCCATATATATATATATATATATATATATATATATATATATATATAGAGAGAGAGAGAGAGAGAGAGAGAGAGAGAGAGAGAGAGAGAGAATGAACTAATCAATGTATTTAAAAGGGAAGTGGAATAAACAAAATATTTTTCTTTCTTTTTTTTTTTTTACATCAGGGCAAAATAATCAGATAGATAAATGAAATGAAGTAATAATAAAAAAGAGATAAGTATGACTTGAAATGATACGAGTTAACATAATAATAAGAAAAAACGAATACAAAATTCATTAAACATAGACAGAGCACACACACAAACCAATACACATGCATATGCATGAACATACACACATTCCGAATAATCAAACACTTGATACATACATACATACTAGGAATAGGATGAGAGATAGGCAGAGAGTTCATTAAAGTACTGACTCGTGAGTGGTGTGGAGTGGTAACGTGTCCGCCTAGGAATAGAGAATAAGAGGGTGCGGGATCGAAATTTTACACCCACAACAATTTTCTCCTCCTCCGTTAGATCTGGAGTGGTGGTCTGGACGTTAGTCATTCGGATGAGACAATAAATCGAGGCCTTCCATATGCAGACAGCATGCACTCAGCTCAAGTAAAAGAATCCACGGCAACAAAAGGGTTGTCCCTGACAAACTTTCTACAGAAAAACCCACTCTGATGGTGAAGCGAAATAACAATTGCACGCAGGAAACAAATATACATGGCAGCAATACATGACGCATCACTTGCTGTCGATTAAAAGAGTTCAGGTATCGCTGTGACCTGGGACTGCGATTGTGCAACAATCAATACGCAATCACACGTGTCTGATTCTTGTTCAACATGATAATTATCGTTTTGTGATTTCTAGACGCAGTTCCTCCATGTTGGTAAGGTCTTTCTAATCACCTGGCCAAATGTCATGTGTACACGGAAGTAATAACAATAACATGATATCTGTTGACATCCAATCATTTTGTCTGTTTATCTCTCTCTTTGTGTCTGTGTCCCTCTGTCCGTCTTTGTCTCTCCTTTTGTATCTGAACGTCTTCTCTCTCTCTCTTTATATATATATATATATATATATATATATATATATATATATACACATGTATATATATATATACATAAATATATATATATATATATACATAAATAAATATATATATATAATTATATATATACATATGTATATATATATATATATACACACACACATATACGCCGTTATATCCTTCTCCACCTCACCCCCCCACCCCCCAATCCCCCCTCTCCCCGTCTTCTCACACACACACAATGTGAGCGTTGATAGTTTGTCCCCAGTCAATCGACAGACACGGAAGATTCCTCGAGGTGATAGATTCCATAGGAAGGGAAATAGGTTTGGGATAAAGGGTGGGGCGGCGGTGGTGGTGGTGGCGGGGGGAGGGTGGGTGGGTCCTATTCATAACATAATTTGTTTGAAAATCAGAATGACCCCATCCCCTGTCCCATGAGAACTCCGAGAGGGCTCTTTCAGGGCCAATAGTGCTGTCCCCCCAAATTAACTCTTTCCATACGAACGGCGAAAGAATGGACGTTAACAGCGTTTCACCCCAATTACCATCATCAAAATATTGCAAGCGGAAGGCTCTTATACTGAAGAGGCGAATGTTGACAAAGAATACCACAATTCTGACGACGGAAGCTAGCTAAAGGTTGGGTCATTCAGACACCCACTGGACATCCGAGGGATCTGTGTAGAGGAGAAGAGAGGACTGGCCGTACTGAGTGAGTTAATGACTTCACATGGAGTTATTCCGGGCTGGCGCTGTAAAGCACACGCCGCTCGTGTTCGTGTGGAGTTAAATCTTGTACGGTCATCGAATGACTGTTGGAGTCTAACAGACACCAGACTCACACTGACTTCTGCTTTTGGGACCAGGCCTTTAGTGTGTTGAGGACCGACCAAAATCACCCCCACCCCCACCCCCTTCACCTACGGCCCCTTTTTTAAATTTGTTTTTATACCAGTACTCCACCGATTTGTGCTTTCTATTTAATTTGATTTTTTTTAAACTAAAAAAAAAAACCAACAAAAAAACAAAAAACACACAAAAAAAACACGGTAATTTCAATGGCGTGTCATTTCAGGGCAAGGGTCCCTCATTAAAGTCTTTTCACGCCTTCTGCCCCAGAGCGACTCCATAGAATCAGTTTCGGAAGGGAGGAGTGTCCACTGTGGGACATCACACCGGCTCTGAACGTACCTGGGGAGTCCACAGTGTCCGGACAAGCGAGGCAGTCAGTCAGTCAGTCAGTCAGTCGGTCGGTCGGTCAATGTGTGGGTGGATGACAGGGAGGAGAATGAATCGAACTCAACAACCGCCAGTCAGGACAGGATGATGTAGAATCTCCGCTTTGGAGACTGACTGACGTGCTGTCATAGCCGTCTGATTCGGCCAAAGGTTCTGGAGGCTGACGGTTTTTGTTTGTTAGAGAGAGAGAGGGGGTGGGGGTAAGGGAGGGAGAAGTTGGGGGGAGGGACAGGGGGTGGCAAGAAGGCGAGGGAAGGACGGGAGGTGGTAATGAAATAATAAAAAGACTATGTAATTCGGATGGGGAAAAGGGTACAGAGAGACAGACAGACAGAGAATGGCAGAAGAGGTGGAAGGGGACCTGGGGAAGCCGTATGGGTGAGTGGGATCGAGTATTTCTGGGGGGAGAGGGGAAGAGAAGGAGTAATGCAAAAGATGAAGGCTAAGATTGACATGAGGGGAAACAAACACACAGAGAGGGGGGTTCAGGGGAGCGAATGAGGGAACGATCAAAAGATGGAAGGAGAGAACAACGGATGAGAGATAGGGATGTAAATAAAATATTGAAGACAAAGACTGATCTGAGAATATACGCGCGCGGCCGTGTGTTCAAGAGAGAGAGAGAGAGAGAGAGAGAGAGAGAGACAGACAGACAGACAGACAGACAGACAGACAGACAGACATAGACACAGAGACAGAGACAATAGACAGACAGTACAGACAGACAGACGGACAGAGAGCCGTGCTTGAGTTTCAAATGCCAGACTTTCCATTCTAGTGATGAGATCTCTTCTGAGAGAAAAGAGATAGAAAAGGGTTTGATTTATCCTGGCGAAACATCCGCAGTTTGCTTAGCTCATACCCCTATATCAAACGTCTTTTTCGGAATGCAGACAAGGAAAGGTGAAACGGCCTTGTGCATTTTTGTGTTTCATTCTCGCTGCCCACTTGAATGTATTGTCGTTGTTCTTCAGGTGACATCGGTGTTGTATCAATCAGTGCTGTGGAAAATGTATCAGACAATCTCGGTTTTCAGTCTTAAAAAACAAAACAAAACAACAACAAAAAGAAAAACTTGCCGAACTCAAACGGTTATTTTACAAACGACAAATTAAGCACAAGTGTGTATGATCAAAAGGCTGTTTCTAGAAATCCGAATGCTATCACATTCTCTTGTCAAAGAAATTTCTCGAAGCTAGTTAAATTTGTTACACTTATGTAAAATCACTGAAAGGTGATTTCACCCAGAGACAGTCCTACTTCTCCTTTGCCTATCTACATACTTCACACAAAATTATGGACCACGTTTCATAAAAAAAAAATCTAAAAATGATTAAGTTAAATCATGCATGGTGTATTTGGTTCACCACTGGCCTCATTAAATACACCTAAAGCTGTTTCCAACATACGTGTACCACGACAAGTTTAAAATGCATTTGAGAAAAAATGTTTCAGCCAAAACGTAACAGTTATTCAGTAGTTCATAATCTGTGTTTTTTCATTATATAAAAAAATGAATAAAAAAGGGGCATCGAACTGCACGCGTAAGAAAAAGCACCTCTGGTTTACAAGCGGTGTTCATTACAATGGCTACATACACAGCCGTTTGGGGAAATTCAGCACCATTTCACTATGGCTCCCAACAAGAAACCTGCAAGTTTCCAAGTGGTCTTTACCTTTCTGTGAACCCTGTATAGTTGGGCCAACAGCAAAGTGAGAACTGTGTGGTCAATGGTTTGTTCACTGCAGTGGGAAGTCATTTACAGCTTTGTGTTTTGTGAAGGACCATGACTCAAACTAGGAGGCAAGATTGCATTGGCTGTTAGTGCTGCAGCCCTGGTGGCTAGCTGGCCTTTGGGGACCATCCCCAACGCCGACTGTCCTAAAACCCTCTTGGCCGAGAGAGTGGTGATGTAACTTGGGCAAGACACTCATCACTGTAACGAAATTTTAGCCCAGATATTTGGGACACCAGTTGTCCCCTCTGCTGTACTGATGGCTATAGTCGGACACGACTGACTATCATACAGATACAAAATATCTGTGACCAGGGCCTCGTGAAGCGAATGGCAGCAGTGCAGTCAGCAGACCCAGGGAGTGGTCAGCGCCAAGTGTTGTTCCCCTCCAAGTGAAGTCACACCCACGGCACACACCGCGCTGACAACAATACCGATCGATCATTTAGTGGAGGGAAACTAATCGAATTTTTACACCTTCTCTGTCTGTCTGTCTGTCTGTCTGTCTATCCGTCTCTCTTCATATCTCTCTCGCTGTCTCTTTTTCTCTGTGTGTGCGTACTGACGTGCTTGTGTGTGTGTGTGTGTGTGTGTGTGTGTGTGTGTGTGTGTGTGTGTGTGTGTGTGTGTGTGTGTAGTGACATGATATCCTGTTTGAGAAATGAACTTAAGTAACACTCGGCTGACAGAATGCAGTCTTTACAAAATGAGAACATGGACAAGTCAGATACATGTCCGGTCCTGACGAGGTAAACACACACACACACACACACACACACACACACACACACACACACACACACACACACACACACACACACACACACATACACACACACATCACCCGGTACAGCCTTTACTGTACAGCTGCTGACACTTCGACAGGATGCTGACCTTCAGAAAACATACGGAAAATACTGTTCTCAAATGCAAAAAGGGCCTTTCAGTCTTAAAAGCAATGGCAACCAAAGGAATTGAACAACGCCACCTCTTCCTGCTATACCAATCACTCGTCCTCAGCGTGATCGACTACGGACTTGGGCTTACAACACCGTCTCAAAGCAACCTCCTAAAATTAGAAAGAGTACAAAATGAAGCTATGAGGCTGATCCTTGGAACAACAAAAGACACGCCCACAGAAACCATGCGATACCTGCTTGACCTTCCTTCAGTACAGGCCAGAAACAAGTTAGA
>NC_134894.1:41047221-41069721 GCF_041734735.1 Babylonia areolata
AAAACTGCAGGCAGAAAAAAATATATAAAAAATGGGCGGCGCTCTCAGTGTAGCGACGCACTCTTCATGAGGAGAGGAACCTGAATTCCACACAGAGAAATCTGTTGTGACAAAAAAAAAAAAAAAAAAAAAAAGAAAAAAAAAGAAAAAAAAAGAGTACAATAATACAATAATGGCCTCAGGGGTTCTGCTGGACACGAACAGTGCACATTTCATTCCCACCGTCTGTCTGTTCATTCAGTGGAGACATGGAGATGGTCACAATACAAAGATTGAACAGGATTAGGAAAAGGAAAAGAAACGGAAGGCACTGGGACTGGAGGAGACAAAAGGAAATCAAGCAGCCAAGAAAGTTTTGTTGTTGTTGCTGTTTGGGGTTGCTGGGGGTGGGGGGGATTGAATTGGAGGGTGGAAAAAATTGTAAACGTAAAAAAATGAAAACAACAGAAGAAGAACAACAAATGAATGGATTCAGAGAATTAAAAAAGGGTTAAGATGACAGAAAGGATTAGGATAATGGGTATTTTGGAAGAGAACAAAATTTGGAACGAAAAAGAACACTGCCTTGTAGAAGAAAGCCGAATCTGAAAATAGTTCTGTGGAAATAATAAGATTATATTTAACCTCCCTACACCCTGCTCTCCCTCTCTTTCTATCTATATCTCTGTTTTAGCAAGACCTATGGCCTTAACCATCATGAATACCATGCAGAGGTTGAATTATGACTGGATGTATATGTATGCAGAGATTGAATTATGACTGGATGCTGTATGTCTTTGCATTGTGCTGCAGCGCTGTCTCTTGCAAATAAGCGAGTTTGTCTTGTCGTGTCTTAACTTGACAATGCATTCTCTCTCTCTCTCGGTCTCTTTCTGCGCGCTTGCTTGTGTGTGTGTGTGTGTGTGTGTGTGTGTGTGCGTGTGTGTGTGTGTGTGTGTGTGTGTGTGTGTGTGTGTGTGTGTCTGTCTGTCTGTCTGCCTGTCTGTCTGTCTCTGTCTCTCTCTGACAGCCAGTCAGACAGACAGACAGACATAAAAGTGGGAAGAAACAATATGCACAAACAAAAGAGAAGAAATCGAACAGGACAGACAGACAGACAGACAGACATACCGGTCAAGACTGATGGGGAGCGACACAGACGCCCACAGACAAAGCGAAATGCACAGAAAGAAGCAAACAGCAAAACGAGACAAGATCACGTTCCTCGCGCAAGCTTATTTTTGGTCCATCTGAAAGGAAAATAAGACGACACCGTGAGTGCTCTGTGTTCCAGATTTTAGTTCGGTCGCTTGAAGAAAGATAGACATGAATGATGCCACAGTATACGCAGACTGACAGACAAATAGACAGATAGATAAATAAACAGATAGATAGACTGGTTAAACAGGCAGATGAATAGATTAGGTACAATTTCAATTAATAAAGATACATTCGATTAGATATACAGAAAGATAAACAGATTGGAGACAGTTTCAGTTTCAAGGTGCGGACTGATCCATATACGCTACACCACACATGTTGTGTAGAAAAAAAGAAGAGGAAAAAGGGAGCAGGTGCCCGACCTTCAAATTGAACCAAACCGCTGTTCAGGCCTTGAGAGCTTACCCTGTCATAAAGTGAAATGAAATACTTAAACAAAATGAAGAAAAGAAGCAAATATATCAAAATATAATAAAGCAAGAGACATGTGAAAGTTAAATGATTAAAAAGTATTTTTAAAAAAGAAGAAAAAAAAGATAGATCCGGTAGCGATAGATAGATAGATAGATAGATAGATAGAGCCAGTCCAATGCACGTCTCCATAATATACGCCGAGTGAAGAATTCCTTTGCGGACGACATGAATACACTGAATGGATTCTCCCGTCGGTCCGACGGATGAGTAGGCAGGCAGGCTTATCTGTCGGTGTGTGTCCTCATATGGGAGAAGAGGCCGATTCTGGATGTGCAGCACTTCCCACAGGTGTTGCAAGGGAAAACGTCTCCAGAAGTTGAGCCCTGCTTCCTTCGCTCACGCTTCTCCTTAATGGCCAGCGTTCTCTTGTTTTCAAACGTCTTTATGCCACTAGAGCACAGCATCCTCCAGCGACAGCGGTCAAGGGCATCAGTTTCCCAGGAATACACTAATGAATACACTAATGGTTATTTTAATGTCAGTGCCACTTCCATAACTCGTGGATTTACCAAGGTATGGTGGGTTAACCGCGCTCGTTGTTCAGCTTTCATCGATAGTAGGTATGGTTGGGCAAGTTGTCTATTTTCATTCAATTGTATCAATCTGTGTGTGTGTGTGTGTGTGTGTGTGTGTGTGTGTGTGTGTGTGTGTGTGTGTGTGTGTGCGGTGTATGTGTGTGTGTGCGCGCGCGCGCGTGTGTGTATGATTATCCATGGATCATTTCATTCATCTAATTTTATGTTCTTAATCTGTTTGTCAAGCCATGGCACAAGAGTGAGGCTGGATGGGGGATTATGCATTGGGATGAAAAAGTAAACGTTGATCGATCAGTGAATTCTGCGTGTGTCCAGTATCCTGGTCTCCGTCCCGGCTGACTGACGAATCGTGTAATGTAGCAGCGACGCTCCCCTATTTGCAGAGGTCCGTGTCTGTTTGCCAGGGCACATTTACTGACGGAAATGCTTTGACTGCATCACACGCACACACACACACACACACACACACACACACAAACCACAAAAAAAACCTTTACACTCGGGTTCTTCAGTTTCCAGGTTCCACACTTGCCTCCCCTACCATCTCTTCTCACCCCCTCCCTCCACCGCACACAAACAGACAGACACACACACACACACACACACAAACACACCCTTCTTTTCCCTGATCCCTCCTTCCCACTGTGATGAAACAGCGAAGGCTATCATGCGTTTGGCTTGTTTGCTTTTCTTCTGGTGTTAACTGTTGTATTGATTACTCTGACGCGCATGTGGTTCCATATACCAGGTCAGCCAGTTCTATGTGCGCGTACCGCGCGGTATTTGGTTTTACATTAGTTAGTATTTGTCTGCTGTGGCAGAAAAGATATTTCCTATTGGTACATCAACTCACAAAATGTGATTTTTATCTGCTACAGCATATCTTTTATCGTGTAACCATGCGCCTCTACTCAAACCCTCGCAAGCTCGCACGCACACATCACACCACACCACACTTCTCTCTCTCTCTCTCTCTCTCTCTCTCTCTCACACACACACACACACACACACACACACACACAGAGTCTATGGTTATTCACAGGAATGATTTCCTAGTTTTTGTCCCCGTATACCTATTCTTTGGCTTTCTTTATTATTATTATTTTTTTTTAATATTATTTTTTTATCAGATCCACCGACAAGAAGTCGATTAACTAATGTAATACTACAAACACCTCAGTAACTCAACTTAGGCATACTTTTCTTTTTGTCTCCCCCTCTTCCCACTCCCATCCGCCCCCAACCCCCCAAAAAGGCAGTAACCATGACCCTAGTCAAGGGTCACGACCCAGCCACACTTTCAAAATCCCGACTCCACAAAAGTCCTAAAGACATGTATGGCCTTTTTTCATGCTGCTTTGTTTTTTATCATTCAAATTTTACTTTGATTTCTTAAAGATTTTTTTTTTCTTCACAAATCATATGTGTTATTTGTTTACTGATTTAAACCAAAAATTATTATTATTATTATTATTATTATTATTATTATCTTCTTCTTTTGATCTATTTGTCTATTATTCTTGGTACATTCTATTTATTCATTTTCTTGGGGCGGAATGGGAATTAAGCGAGATGGGGGTAAAGGTGAACGAGTAAACGTTGATCGATCAATAATTGATGAAGCGTGTGCGTACATTGGTCTCCTTCCTAGACAGACGAACCAAGTCCCCTAAAGCTGAGTGTAGTGGCGGCACCGTTGCCATGTTTGCAGAGTTGCCCTGTTTCGCCCCGGCCCCTTTCTCCAACGGAAACGCTTTGACTGCCTCACAAAAACTTCACGTGTGGGTACCTGATGTTTCCATGTTCCATACCTCCCCGAAGCCCCCCACCCACCCACCCCCCGACCCCCCCGCCACCACCACCCTTCCGTTCTACACCTCACCCCCACTCTCCAACGGTTCAGTCAGGGTCCACACCCATCCCCATCCCCCGGGCCTCCGCAAACCTCCCCCAACACTCTCCCCACCCCTACCCGCCCTCTCCATCCCACCGTTATGCCGTAATGAAGGCTATCATGCATTCAGCTTGTTTGCTTTGCTTCTGGCAACTGGTGTAACTGTTATATTGATTACTCTGACGCGCATGCGGTTCCATACAAAAGGACAGCCGCGGGTATTAACACAGCGTTGAGTGCACCTGTATTTGGGTGTCTTTGGGTTGTTGTTAAAGTTGGTGGCGTTAAATCGCTCCGATTGTCTGTTTTTGACGGAAAAGACGTTCCATACATGAATGAACACACACACACACACACACACACACACACATCATAGCGATTGGCTGATTGATTGATTGACTGATTGAGAGAGAGAGAGAGAGAGAGAGAATGCAAATCCATCATTCACATAAAAACCAGCTAGCACGGGAGACCTTGAAAATATTGGCCATATATTTCAAAGTTTAGAGTCTCCCGCAGAGTCTGCTACGGGGAAAAAATCAACATCATATTCGTACAATACGATCTATGTTACAGCGTACTCTGACCACAAGAAGAAATGAAGAATCGATTTGGGACTAGAAACTGGGTATTCGGGTATCATAACACAAAACAAGGTTTCGCTTCGGATGGCGACAGGCAGGTAGTCAGAGCGTTAGTCAGACTTTCAGTCTGAGGGTCCTGGGTTCGCTCCGGCAACGCCTGGTGAATTAAGGGCGGAGACTTTCCGATATCCCAGGTCAACAGATGTTCAAGCCAGCTGGCCTGTTAACCCCCTTCGAAAGCAGAGGATAGCATATGCACGACGTTCAAATTCGCGTTATCCAGCATGTCAGTATCAGTATCAGTGTCAGTAGCTGAAGGAGGCGTCACTGTGTTCGGACAAATCCATATACACTACACCACATCTGCTAAACAGATGCCTGACCAGTAGCGTAATCCAACGCGCCTAGTCAGGCCTTGAGAAAAAAAAGAGAAAAAAGATGAAATAAGATTTTTAAAAAAATGAATATTAAAGAAATAATTCAAAAAAAGAAAGAAAGAATGAAAAATGTATTGAAAATGAAAAGAAAAAGACAATAATCATAATAATAAACACAAATATGCAAATAAATGTAAAACATACAGAACCCCCCCCCCCTCGCACCCCCCCCACCCCCCCACCCCCCCCCGCACCCCACTCCCCCCCAACACACACACACATGCATAACAGATATGCAACAAACATGCAGTTTAACAGATCTGAAAGCACAAACAAAAGTGCACAGGTCCAAATACACATAAACGTACACGAGCCCCGACACACACACACACCATCTCCCAAATTACCCTACATCCCCCCCCCCTCCCCTTCTCCACACACGCGTTCCTAGGCTTCGTATATCGCAGTTTCCAAAGCACACACACAAACACATACGCCCATACCCCCCCAACCTCCCCCTAGCCCCATCCCCCCACCCCTCGCCCCCCGTCACACTCACATACACACACATACACATATATATGCATACCCGCACCCCAATATTCCGTTGCTCCCATAATACAGATGCATCATGTCAGAGTTCGATGAGTAACGGAAATATATATACACGCACACACACACACAAAATCGTATCCGCTGATAATGTTTGTTGCAGTCATCACAAATTACAGGTCGATAAATCCACAAGACGAAAACAGAGAGGAAAGTGTAAGGAAAATAACATTGGAAATAATGGTAATGAATTTCATTTTGCTTCAGAATGTCAAATAATAAATGTAGCCCAATCCAAAATAAGTGATCGCATTGCCAGTGTTCATTTTGTGCAATTTATTTTCTGTCAGGAAGAAAACATATATTATGATCTAATTTAAGTGAATTCCAAGCACATGGGAATCGCTATATCTTTTTAGGGCCCTGGAGACGCAAGCTTTTGATGTGCAAGAGATGTCTTTGCCTGTTAATTGAAATACAGTCTTCTATTTTTGTGAGAATGTCTCTTTGAGCTGACAGTCAGGATCAAGCTACAAACGCAGCAATCCTGATGAGATCTTCAGTGTGAAACAATGGTCGCCTATTACATTGATGCCAAACATTCTGATATCCCCTTCAGAAGAATTTGATTTTCTGGCTCTCGTGACATGTAGTGGGTGTGTTTTTTGTTTGTTTGTTTGTTTTTTTAATTCGCGTTGCTCTTTTCACATTTTATTGCGCAAGTCTCTTTTTTGAGGAACCGAGATTGTTACGAGAAGAGAATTTTGACACACGTTGTAACACTCTGTCCCCATCAACAGGAAGCAGAAACCGTACGCCTGCTCATAGGAGTGGTTGTTTCTCTTTCACGACGCACATTGCGATAGTCCTAACTGGGTTTTGTCCCGACTATGTTAACGTCAATCTGACACATTCTCCGTTTGACTGAACAAAACAACTCGGGATAATTGATAAACTGAACTTAGGCCATTGTGTTTGAATTCCGTTTCTCTTCGACAACTGGTTGTCGATGTCAGCCATAAGCCAATCACTTTATGCTCACGTATAGGAAAAGTCATAAATCAGAATGTATCTCAGTATCTATACCGTTGTCCTATTAAATGTGGCATCATTCAAAACTCCATTTGACTAAATAGGATATTAGATCTATTCATTTATGCCAGGTACCCATAGTTTAGTCAGTATGTATACAATATTCGATTTTTCGTTTAAACTGAGAGTGTGTCAGATTGACAGCCACATAAGGACAACTCCCGTTTAGGACATTTACGCACGTCTGTCTGGCATTGCTTACGACCCAAACAGGCTTTACTTCCGCTATTGGAGGCGCCAGTGTTCACATATTGTGTGACGGCACACATCCATCAACGTGGAGGTGGTAGCAGGCGGTGAAACATGGAACAAAGCTACATACCCCTCTTAATTCAGTCCCCTGGGGAAGGGTAGCCGCATTCCAGCTAATCCGGCTGAACGACTGGATTCGTAAACAACAGGAATACACTTCATGAAATTAAACTGGCTAGAACAATACAGAATTTTATGGAGGGGGAAACAAGGGCAAGACGTGTACTCTTCATCAATGAACACACTGAAAACACCACACTTACCACCACCACCATCACCACCACTAACATTACTACTACTCCTACTATTGTTGCTGAAACAACAACTACGCAGTCCATTTTGACCTTTTTTTAGGCTGAAAGGAAAGAGAACCACCCAGAGATCAGGATTTTGAAATGCTCTCGACATTAAGAGTATATAAAAGTGGTAGCAATGCTCCAGACACATTCTTTTAGAATGCCGCGATGAATGAAAGGGAGAGGGGGTTTCAAAGGGTTTCAAGACAGTCATTGACTTGTGATTCCGTTACAATTGGCAATTGGCAAAAGTCTTTAGATCTGAAACTTAGTACGGCCTTGCATGAAACAGCCAGGCGTTCAGGGATGCAGAAACTTGATTTGCACATACTGTAAAGCATATTACTAACCAGAAGACAGGAACTCATGCACCTCTACCACAGAGCACATCTGGCTCATCAGTGGATTCGAATCTATCCCATGTTGATTTGTTGTTTTGTTTGGACCTCGAGATCAGCATTCAAGAATATTCCAGACTGTTTACCACAATTGTACACTATTCATTTACAAATTCGTGAGTTTATTTCTCTGTTCTCCAAACTCTGTTCTTCCTCTGCAACCAAAGACTCGATCCACCACAGATTTCCAGTTCTTCTGCCTCCGCAGGCTTTGCAGCAACGAGACCGACTTTGGAGAGACAGTGCAGTGGTGACGGCATTCACTCCAGTGGTGGCGGTCACTTTGCATGGATCCGGAACAAATTATTTTTGTCGTCAGTAGGAGGCTTAGGAGGGGGAGTCCTGCGTAAGCTGACTCAGAGCAGTCACTATTGAATACCACAAGTGTTTCAGCAGTAGTGCATATTTCCTCTGGTAAGTGACCTTGTGGCGACCTAACATTGACATCAGAAAGTATTCCTCTGATACTTGTTCTCAGCATAGACAGTACCCAGTGAACAGCCGGCGCGGGGACTAAGCTGCTCAATCATGCCATCCCCACATCTCTTTACAGGAATTACAACTGGTGCGACGGCCAGTTCAGCTGCATTCTTCCCACCCCTGTGATGATTTTACTGCTGCCTTTCGGGCTGTAGTATAAACCTTCAGAGCGTAGTTGTTCAATGGCCACTAATAGGTGCAAAAAGTCCGCTGCAGCCAGGAGATAGATATTTTAGGTCAGTTAACATTACAGGACATCCAATACGGAACTCCGTGTAAGAACTGATCGATATGCTAGTGGGAAGACACTTCAGCATCTCTGTCTCACTACCATCACCATTTCTTACTTCCTTTCGCAACTTCCTCTTCCACACACACACAGAGAGAGAGAGAGAGAGAGAGAGAGAGAGAGAGACGGACATTGTTTTGCTGCCATTGACAATACTATCCTTTGGCAAGGGGGACAATGTATAAGCAAAAGAATAACGGCGGTTTACAGATAAATTGACATACTGCAAGAGTAAAAAGAAAACCAACGACAAACAACAACAACAACGAAATCATAAAATACAGCATACTGTTACGATTAAAAAGGAAAATAAAAAAGCTCGACCATCCAACTTTCTACAAAGTCATTCAAAATTATGAACTGTGGAACTGGCATCAGGGTAACAATGTTTTTTCGATAACTATAAGACTTCCAAAGTTTTTTTTCCGACCATCCCAAGCCAGGGCGATAAATTTCGTAAGTGATCTTATTCTTATTTCATCATCTATCAAAAGCGTAGTGGTAAGGTTCATTTTCTAAGTTTTCACAGTTGAAAATTAAGCATTTCTTTCGAATTTCTTCATAATACTTACACATAAACAGGAAATGAGTTTCATCTTCAACTGAACCACGACATATTGGACAAGGAGACCGTGCGGACATGTCAGCAGAGAACCATTTTTTAAAATTAGCATTTAGGCCTAAAGTTCTAAGTCTGAACCGAGCCAGACTTGTTCTGTACCATTTATTACCTATTACTTAAATGTATTTTTCTGTCTGAAAAATGTTCTTGAAAGAGAGGAACCAACTGTATTTTTCTGACTCTTCAGTGTGGGCATGTCAGTCCTGTTTGTACGAATCAGTTAATATGTCTTTAAATTCTGCGAGAAATATTCGATCATTGCCAACACCCTGACACATCCAGACAATCCCAAAGCCCTGTTAAGTTTTTATTTTTTATTTTTTTTAATTTTTTTATAGATCGTATAATCTCCATTACCCCCCTTTTTTCCTTTTCTACAACTTTCCATCCATACACTTCAAAGACTCAACTTAATCTTAAACAGAAAACCTAAATATCTATAAGAATTTGTTACTTTAACCTCACAGTTTCCATAGAACTATTTTTCGTGAACTGAAAGATGCCCTCCCTTTCGAAAAGCCATTACATTCGTTTAGTCCAGATTTACCGTCAAATCTAACGTATCAGCCTCGAACTTTAGTGCACTCAGAATGGTTTTGTAGTCCTACAGCAGTGTCTGATATAAGAATAACGTCATCAGCAAACAATAACAAAAACACTTCAACAGCACCAGGAATTAACTGTATGCCGTGTCTTCCCTTTTTTGTCACCTCTATAGCAAGTTCATTGGTGAAAAATGAAAATAGCAGGGGATTCGACAAACAGCCTTGTTTAACTCCACGTGGGCATTCAAACAGGTCAGAATACATACATCAATTACGTACACATGCAAGCACCGAGTTGTATACACTTTTAAGCGCATATATAGTTTGCCATTTATGCCATTTTTGCGTATTATTTTCCACAACAAATTTCTGTTGACGGAATCAAACGCCTTACGGAAATCTACAAAAGCTACATAAAGCTTTAAATTGTGTTTCTGAGTAGATATTTTTGGATCAGAGCATACAACGTAAAGATATGATCCATGGTGCTGTACCCTATCTAAATCCTGCCTGTTCTTCGATTATTTTGTCTTCTCTTTCAAACGGAGAGAGAGAGAGAGAGAGAGAGAGAGAGAGAGAGAGAGAGAGAGAGAGAGAGAGAGAGAGAGAGAGAGCATTAACAACAACAGTTTAGTGCAAGAGCACACTTCGGAACGTAGTGGTCAGGTTCATCATCGATAAACTGCCTACATTCGTCATTACCAGAGGCAACTCAGCATAAAACAACTCTGTGAGAACATCTGTCAATTGTCATTTAAACTTTTGTCAATTTTAGTCTGCCATATATATATATATATATATATATATATATATATATATATATATATATATATATATATATATATATATATATACACACACACACATACATATATACATGATTAATGTTAAGCCTTTCGTCAACACAATATAATGTCTCAAATTTGTGTACAGAGTTTTTGTGCGAGCATTCAAGATATACACATAATGTGGAGCGGTGGCCTTGTGGTGATGGGCCTGACTTGGACTGAAGCGAGTGTCCACGGGTTCGAATTGGGATTTATACCCCCCCCCCCCCCCCCCCCCCCCCCCCCCCCCACCCTGCACCCTGCACCCCTCTTCCTCTAGACCTTGAGTCGTGATGTGGGTGCCGCGTATTCATTCGGATGAGACGGTAAACTGAGGTCCTGTATTACGCACCGGCAGCATGATGTACTCAAGTTAGCACACGTAAAAGAACTAACGACAACAATTAAAACGGTTAATAATTATTGTCTTTGGCAAAATTCTGTAGAAAAGTCCCTGACTTTGTTACTGAAACAAAATCATATATATCAATATAATAAATGCAGACAGAAAAAAAAGGTGGTGCTGCAATGTATGCGGCGACGTGCTATGCTCTCCCCGCGAAGAGCAACCCGTATTCTACACAGTACTGGGAAATCTGTCGTGACAAATCGACAGTAATACAAAACAATACAATACAATACGATACAATGCAATACAATGCATTCTTTTCATAACAACTAATTCTCCCCCATCAACATGCGATGTACTAGAGGCAACAAGGCCTACCTACCTACCTATCTTTATTATTATATATTTATATATCTATCTATCTACACACAAACACACACAGACACCCAGACACAGACACACAGACACAGACACTTTCGATTGCTGCGATCACTGGACTCTTGACGAACTCAGTGTTCGAAATACACGACACGTCCCAAATCATTGATCTTATCACGATGACCTTTTTACATTATACTGTGTATTTCAACAGTTGTTCATTCTATTTGTAGGCCCAGCAGTCGCGGGTCATATTTACCTATCTCGAGTTAGTCATCAACCCATTTGGAAAGAAATGATGCAGTGACTCATTTTGAAAATGCAGATTGACTTGCACTCAGTCATTTCTCTCTTTCACACACACACACACACACACACACACACACACACACACACACACACACACACACACACACACACACACACACACAGAGCACTGGCCCCTCTCCCCCCACACCCCACCCTTCCCCCCAATAGACATACACAATTTAAGCTGTAATATCATTAAGAGTGGCTGGAAAGTTGTAGTGAAAAATTGAATACTGGTACACATACACTCGCGCGCTCTTACTTCACATCAGCCCAAAATAATGACTGACTTTAAAAAAAAAGAAAAAGAAAAAAAGTTATTCCAAATCCAGCCACCGACAGGGGCAGTGTTAACTTTTGCCGTTCATCTGATAACATTTGTGGCTCTTGGCAACGGCTCTCACCACCCCTTCGTTTGCCAGTCGCGTTTCCCTGCCTGTCTTCCTCCCTTCCTTTGCCACTCTGACCTCGGTATCTCATGCACCCTACCTGAACCGTATGATCTTGTACACAACGATTTCTGTCGTTTTTCCAGCCAGTAAAACACTATTACTAATTGCACCTCTGTTCCCCCTCCCGAGCAGATTCCTTTATTTGTGGGTCATTTCGGTTGAAAGACCTACAGGAAACTCAAGGCCGTTTGTTGTGTCACTTCCTGTGTCTTGGATGTCTGGAAGAACTTTTGGTTTTATGTGCCTTTCATCAGACAGTTTTAAAAGCGCATGGTCGATAAGAATCATGTACTAAATTACAAGTTTTAAAATTGAAGAAGGTCGAAAGCTGTGCACCATGTTCGGTTGCGTTTTTTCTTCGGAAAGTTTTTTTTAACCGAAGACAGTAATCACTGAGCAGATAATCACACAATCGGACACTGAATCGTTGATGACTTTAATACTTTGACGTCGCAGAAGAAGAGACGTAGTTGATCAATTTTTGATAGAATCACACATGATTCTGCGCTTGTTTTGAGCCAGTTTTCACGCGCACAGTACATCGAATTGATCATGTCGCACAGTAGACTGAGAGATGAAGCTACTAGTGAAAGGTGCGTAAAAATGTGTTTGTACTGTTTCCAAAGGATGGTATTGTCTTCATGTTTGTTTCTTCAGTGTGTACTGAAACTGCGGAAGCTAGTCTTAATGTTTACAAACTGGTATAAGCACACACAGAGTACAAGTTTACAATTTCTAAACACGTTTGTGCTGATGCAAAGAACAGTTAACATGTTTCAACACTGTCAGAACGATACATTGTATGTGAGTGTGTGTGGGTGTGTGTGTGAGAGAGAGAGTTTGTAGGTGTGTATGCACACACACCTATAAAAATATATGAAATATATATGATATTCAAAGCTGTTATACAGCTAAATTAATAGGTAAGTTTGAAAATTAATGGGTCAGGAAATACAACCCATTATTCTTGCCCCAGAAAGCCCCCATCAGTCACCCCAAAGGCTAAAACACCAAAATTTTGTTTTTGAATTTGTGCTTTGTCCATCACACTTGTGTGAGAGAGAGAGTGTGTGTGTATACATGTGTTTGGAGAGAGGGACTATCACTGTATGCTAACGTTTGCTTGGTTATGATGAACATGGAAAATACAGCCATTACAAGATTGTCATTACTAAACGTTATTCTGCAATGCTGAAACACTGACTTATGGCATGCTGACTGTTCTGGATAGTAATAATTGCTTACATTATGGTCCAGTTAATATGAAGGAAAGGAAAAAGTAGCAACAAAAGCAAAGCAGTACAACTGAAAGACATCAGATCTGCAGTCTCACTGTCATTTGCATTGGTCTAATTCCATGTTTTTAGGAAATGGCTTTCCTCTGCTTTTGGGAAATCCAGAAGTTTACAGTTGCAAAATGTCTTTAAGATTTCCTAAAGTACCATGCCAGCATAATGTGCAGACCTGTTTAATTCTGTTCTTGTGTATACACAGGAAAAAAGGTCAAATGACCTATATCTATCATAGATCTATGTCAGTATACAAGTGTATGTTGGGTTATGGAAACACAAAATTGCCCTGGAAACAAAGTATGTTGCTCAAATGATGAAATAAAAATGGTCAAGCATGTAAAAGTGCACTCATATGTATATTGATCCGATGTTGATTTTACTTGAAAGGGCCACACTCTTGCATAACATCAACAAATGTACTGACTACTGTATACAAGTTGTCCAATGAATGTGAAGAAATGTCTCAGATTCAGACTGTCAGGATGTATACATGCAGAATGGAAGAGACTGCAGCTGTTCTGAACACTTAATTCAATCTTTCTTGACATTAGTCAACTCCTTTTGGCTGCATGCTCCATGATGAAGTTGATGATTTCTTATGGCAAAATGTTCTACATGTATCAAAACTGTTCTCATTTTAAATGAAGGAGACCGGTGGGAAAGTAAAAGTAAAACTGGTACTGTGTTCCACTGCAGTTAACAATATGCAAGTGACAATGCCTTTATGTAAAAGTCTGAAACCTTGTTTAATTTCTCAGCTCTGTACAACTACAAGTGTTTTGTTGGTGGGTTTTTTTTTCGCAGTGTTTGTCTGCTAGATGTCAAATTGCAGAGCAACAACGGTAACGATTATATAGAGTTTTCAGAGTATGAAACTACTATTGCAGTTGTTTTGCATGAGAATAAGAGAAATCTGCAAAAGTCCTTTAGCATGACTGATTTTACAAAAAAAATTATAAGTCAAATGGCGGATTGGCTGCGAGATCTGTGGGTCATAAATTAAAAATTGTATGACCGATGACCAACATGAAACCTATACCACATTATGTTTTTGTGTATGGGTAAGCATAAGCTCTAGGAAAAGGATGGTTGTGGCATCATCAGTGTATATACATATTATTAATGATTACTGCAATATTTACATTTTGAAAAAGTATCCATTTTAAATAGTTTTATTTCATATCACAAGGAGCTGGCAAAATATTGCAAAATCTGGAAAATACAAAATTGATAACTGAATCAGTGAATGTGAATCATTTGCTTGTTGGTCAGTCAACGACTCAATCAGTCAATGTATAAAAGTATAATGTGTGTGCGTGTGTGTGTGTGTGTGATGCTGTTTCTTTGTCATTACGATTATTTTATTGTCATAAATGTATCACTACATATGATTTATCACTTTATATGTGTGCATGCGCATGTGTGTGTGTGTGTGTGTGTGTGTGTGTATGGAGAAAGGTAGCACTGGCAGAATGGTTAAGACGCTCATCTGCCAATATAGAGATTCCATTAGAGTCTGGGTTCGAATCCCACGCTTGCCCTTTCTCCCAAGTTTGACTGGAAAATCAAACTGAGTGTCTTGTCAATTCGGATGAGACGATAAACTGAGGTCCCGTGTGTAGCAAGCACTTGGTGCACTGAAAAAGAAACCTATGGCAACGAGAGTGTTGTCCTCTGGCAAAATTTTGTTGAAGTAATCCTCTCTACACAAATATACATATATATATATATATATATATATATATGTATATGCACTCAAGGCTTGACTTTGCGCATTGAGTTTTGCTGCTGGCCTAGCAGATGTGTAGTGTGTATGGATTTGTCTGAACGCAGTGAAGCCTCCATGCGAAATTGAAACTTAAACTGAAATGTGTCTGTATACTTTGGGTGTGTGTGTATACGTGTGCGAGTATGTGTGTCAATCAACTTAATGGTACTGTTCCATATGTGCCGAGTTAAACTAAAGTTTCTTCCATTACATCTTTTAAGCTTAGCTTTCATTATAATTTTGATAAATTTATCCATGTGTTTTTCCATAATTTCTGTTGTTTACAAAGCACAGGATGATTGCAAAAATTATGTAATAATATTTTTGTTTTATGTAAGTACTGTTCAGTTTTCTCTATCTATAGGTCTGCATAAATATTGATATAAGTTATTTAAGTTATGGAAATTGGAATCCAGCTCTTTTAGTTGTCAGTCCACTTTCTGGTACAGATGTGGGATAATACTTTTTTTTTTCAAATGGTCTCTTTGGCATGCTGTTCACTACTGCCTGTCTAGAGTACACTGTTGATAGGAGATAACTAAGCTCCTGATAACCCACAGCAGAAAAAGGGGTCAGTTGTTGACCCAGTTACATGCGTACTGGATGACTTTAGTAGAGATTAATAGTGTTTGATACATATAACTCAGAATGGGGAATCAAGCCATGTGTCATTATAAGATTATTTCTTGAAAAGTTGAATTTGCCATATCCGGAGACTTCCATTTGATTTCTATTTTTGACTGTTCTTGTTTTCCTGATTTTATTTTTCTTTGGACTGAGTGCTTGTTATTTGTTTTATTATTGTACCTTTGTATAAAATTTATTGTTATTCCTTCTATATGTGTGCATAGCTGTGGTTGAGGCTGGGAGTGCATTTTAAGTGTTTTTTTAAAATATATTTTAAATGGATGGGTATGTTCTGAATATGATTTAGTTTGGGGATAATGGTTATATGTTAAAAAAAAAATGTTGCAGTGTGATAATGATTTCAGATTTGTGTGCTAATTGTGCTACTTTAAATTTGTTTTCTTTTTGTCTCTTTGTCTGCCTGTCTATCTTTGATTTCATGCTGGATGTAGTTTATTGTGCATTGTTTCTGTTTACTTAACTGTGGGCTCTGGTGTTTGCCAGAGAGCTTTTATAGATTTTTTTTCTCTGTCTGTCTGTCTGTCTGTCTCTGTCTCTGTCTCTGTCTCTCTCTCTTATTCAAGAATCAAGTTATTGTTGGCAGCTCATATAATATATACATGTATGAAGCTGATTATAAAGGTGAATTTAGTAGTGATGTAGCAACCAGTTATTATTATCATTAATAGTGTTGTTGTTGTTTTTATTACTGTTATCAGCTTAATTTTTTTGAAGAATTGGATAGAAAGAGCTGTCAGGAATGAGATCACTGGCACTGCTATGGGTTTGGTTTATATTGTGAGGAATGCGAAAATATACATGTGGTGTGTGTGTGTGTGTGTGTGTGTGTAAAAATATAATCATGCACACATTATACTAAAGAATACATTATACATAGAATTATTGATATTAATATTATGTGAAACTGGTGTATGTTTTTTTATACAGGTGGAGAGAAATTAGAAGGCTAGATAAGTGCATCATTATGTTTTTGTTCTTTTTTCTTTCTTTTTTTATCTCAAGGCCTGACTAAGCACGTTGGGTTATGCTGCTGGTCAGGCATCTGCTTGGCAGATGTGGTGTAGCGTATATGGATTTGTCCGAACGCAGTGACGCCTCCTTGAGCTACTGAAACTGAAACTGATACTGTTCTCATCCCCCACCCCACCCCCAAACAGTTATGTAATTGTGGGTTCCCAACACAAGATACAACAAGAGTGGGTTCTATGTCATACTCATATAGGTCTTAATTGGAAAATGTGAGTCATGATCAGAGATCACCTTTTTGGGGGGTTGTATTTCTTTCTAAATGGGGTCAGCTGGGAGGAGGTGGTGATACTGGAAGGAGTGAGAAAAGATTAATATTTTTCATTCTATCCATGGTAACTTTTATCCAAATGATTTCAGGTTTTTGCTTTTTTTATTGTAACAGCTGTTTTTGTAATTGTATGACATGAATAGCAAAGATCACACTTTGAATAAAGGTCAAGGTCAGAAGGGGAGACATTTTCTCTGTGTTGACTTTTATTAATTACACATATAACACAAATTTGGAAAAAAAAGATCATTTGGTCATTTCATAACTTCTGTATAGATCAATATTTCAGATTAGGTTTTTAGAGAGAGAGAGTGAGAATGAGAGGGGGAGAGAGAGAGAATGCCTGTGTGTCTGTGTGAGAGTGTATTTGAACACATGCACATAATATGATTTTATAAGATATATGCATGCTTTCAAATTACAAGGCTGATGACAATATTTCATTCATTTTGTTGTGTTGAGAGTGTTGTGCTTTTATTTTTTCAAGCAAGCTTTGACATTTTTTAATCTTTTCCACAGTCAGTGATGTACTATCTGTGCTGTTTTGCTCTGGCGATTAGGAAGTGAGATGTAAACACTGGGATGGGCACTAGCTGCCCATTCTGCAGTGTCATTTGTATATATGGCCTTTTTTATGTATAAATTATTGTTTGGCTTTGAAGTATTGTTGTTGTTGTTTTTCCTTTTTTACAATTTTTTGTAATCTGGGAATGATAAATTAAGCGGAATGGCTGGTGTCCTCAGCAATGCCTAGTATTATTTGCCATAACGAGGTAAATGGTTGGGATACTGTGTCATGAACGGTGTTGTGTGGGTTTGTATTAGTGTTGTTGTTTTTTTGTGTGTAGATGTGACAGTTTTGTGTTGATGTGGTTGAGCGCTTGTATAGTTTGACAGTCCTGATATGGCCCTGTGTGGCTGGCTAGACAATAAGCAGCAAGAATAAGAATGAATCATAAAGATAAAGTCACAAATTTCCTTAAAGTTTGAAAACCTGATGATGGAATTTGTGAATACGAAACTAACACACACACACACACCCACGCACACACACACACACACACACACACACACACAAATTCACGAAATCACGAATATCCTTAAAGTTTGGAAACCTGATGATGAAATTTGTGAATACAAAACTAATACACATGCACATACATACATACATATATATACACAAATATCTCTATATCTATATCTATATATATATACATACATATATATACACAAATATCTCTATATCTATATATCTATATATATATATGTATATTATAATCTATAAACACAATATTATGTTCAGGCTGTCATGCTGGGTGTGTTTTGCCACGGATGAGGATGACACAGAAGCGTTGTGGGTGCGACCCTGCCGGTGTCGGGGCACAACTAAATGGGTCCATCAGACCTGCCTTCAGCGCTGGGTAGATGAGAAACAGAAAGGCAATGGCTCAGCCAAGGTCACCTGCCCACAATGCAACACAGAGTACACCATCGTCTTTCCCAGATTAGGTTAGTAGTATCTGGTGGTGAATCTTTGTGTGGTCCAATAATGCATGGAGTTGTTTGTGTTTTCACAAGTATGATCTCATTATTTTGTGTCACATTTCAGAGGCTATCTTGCAAAATTTATGTAATTTTGCATGAAAGCCTTTTTTGTGAACAATGTCATATTTCCATAGTCTATGTAGACATCAGCACTGGAAGCTAGTACGAGGGGGAGGGGAGAATGCCCAGAGACAGAAAAAAAACCATTTCTCACTCATTCTGCCTCTCTCTGTCTTTGTCTCTCTGTTTCTCTGTCTGTCTGTCTGTCTCTCTCTCTCACATACACACACAATACTCGCACATGCGCGCGCACACACACACACACACACACACACACACACACACACCACACATCACACACACACACACACACACACACACACACACACACACACACACACACACACACATACATATTTACATTGCAGAATGATGATGTGTTGTGCAGGTCCTGTGGTTTATCTGATGGACATTGCAGACAAGATCATTTATAAGACGTGCCCCTTTGTTGCTGGTGGGATGTTCATTGGCTCTGTCTACTGGACTGCCGTCACGTATGGAGCAGTAACCGTCATGCAGGTAAAACTGAGAGCTTGTTCCATGTGTGTGTAGCATCAGGGTTCTAACTACAAGTGTGTCCAGTTATTCCTAAAATTATCCAGTTTTCAAAAGTCTGTGTCAGACCGTTTCTGATTCAGATGACACAGTATCATGATTACTTTCCAGTTCATAGATGGTTTTGTAACATTTTGGTTTCTTGACAGTGTAGTGACAACAGGAAAGTCATGACAAAGACAAATAGACTGAGAACATTAATAAATGTATGCAACACAGTATGCATGGATATTGAAACAGTGAGTTACTGATTGATGTGGACCTTTCACATTTTAGTACATTTTTCAAGTTGAGTTTGACAAAATTTCTTTTCTGAGGATGAGTAAAAATGATTTAGATGGATTGATTCTGTGTACACCTGGTCTTTTTTAGGTTGTTTTATTCAAATTTAAAAAAGTGATGACTTTTGGAATTAAGTGCTTTAAACAAATTTATTAGACTGTAGTTTGTTGAACATGGAGAGAGCTCAGAGAAAGAGAGAATGTGTGTGTGTGTGTGTGTGTGTGTGTGTGTGTGTGTGAAATCTTTTTGTTTGTTTGTTTTGATTTGTTCACTGAGTCTATGAATAATATGTAATATGAACTGACATTTCATGCTGGTTTGCTGCTGTCAAAATAATGTTTTCCAGTACACTCTGGCTTGGGAAAAGGTTGCTCTATTATTTTTTTTTATTTGGGCCTTGTGTCAGAATACTTTGAAAGTCATGACAGTTCTTTTGACATGGCAGTCAAACTAAACATTGACAAGCTTGGGTACAAGTATAAATTGCTGGATCTGAATTGAGACAAATACATCCAAAATCTTTGTAATCAGTTATTCCATTGTTATGAACTATCATTTTGCGAAGTTTGGTAGGAATCCACTTGTATTTTCTTGAAATAATGTGATAATCTTTTACATTTTTCCTTGTGGTGAAGAATCTTAAAAAAATATTTTGTTCATCTGAATTCAGATAAAGAGCTGGATTACAACATCTAATCAGTTGGTCCTTGGTCTATACATGACACCCTCCATACCCACCAGCCCCCAGAAAAAGAAAAAAAGAAGAAGAAAGTCTGCACCTTTATGTGTGATGATATCATGTTGACCAACCAACCAACCAGATTGAAAAAAAAGGAAATCTGCTTGGTGGAGGTAATAACCAGAACAACACTTAAAAAAACCCAAAA
Organism: Babylonia areolata; assembly: GCF_041734735.1. Taxonomy (NCBI): domain Eukaryota; kingdom Metazoa; phylum Mollusca; class Gastropoda; order Neogastropoda; family Buccinidae; genus Babylonia; species Babylonia areolata. The sequence goes on from NC_134894.1 coordinate 41,067,462, forward strand.
GAGTAGCTTTCAGCTATTTTTGTGAAAATTTCCTGACCATGTTCAGCAATGGCCTAGTGATAATGCACCTCACTGGGAAGCGGGTATCCAGGGGTTCAGTATCCATATATCTGGACCATCATTTTTTCTCCCTCCTCTGCAAACCTTTGAGTGGTGGTCTGGGTGATAGTTTTTCAGATGAGATGATAGACTAAAGTCCTGTTTGCAGTTTGCACACATACAAAACCCCACAGCAACAAAGGGGTTGCCCATAGCAAAATTCTGCAGAAAAATCTGCTTTGACAATAAAAAGAATACACTTCCATGCACCAAAAAAAAAAAAAAAAAGGAAAAGAAAAGAGTGGCACTACATTGTGATGATGCACTCTCATTAGGGAGAGCTGCCCAAATTTCACACAAAAAAGTCTTTTGTGACAGAAAAGTAATAAAACACACATACAACACAACGCAATACAAATCATCCAACCAGGGTGAAAAAGGAAACCTCCTTGGTGGAGGTAATAACCAAGAAAAAAAGACACACACACACACACACACACACACAAAGACGACAAAGTGTGGTGATGTGTAGACAGGTAAAGGGGTTATTGGTGTGCAGGTGTTGGGTCACAAGGAGGGTCTGAACGTGATGGAGCGGGCCGACCCCTTGTTCCTGCTGATTGGCCTGCCCACCATCCCCGTCATGCTCATCCTGGGCAAGATGGTGCGCTGGGAGGACTACGTCCTGCGCTTGTGGCGTAAGCACTCTTCCAAGCTGCCCCTCATCAACTACCTGTGGCCTGATGGTATGTCTGTGTATGTTTGGGGGTTGGGTGGGTGGGGCAGGGGGAGGGGTTGTGGAGGGGAGGTGGTTGGATGACTGTGTGTTTGTGTGTGTATGTCTGTAGCAAAAAAGAAAAGAGATTTTGTTTGTTTATGTAATGTGAGGGGGGGCGCTGGGGTGGGGGGATGTGTGCTTTGGGGATGGGGGGAGGGTTGTACTGTTTTTGTTTATTGTTTGTGAAAAGGGGAGGAAGGGTGAAGAAGTGTGTGTGTGTGTGTGTGTGTGTGTGTACGTGTGTGTGTGTGCATGTGCGTGTGTGTGTGCACGTTGCCTGATAGTGTCCTGACTTCATACTGGGGTGCAGAAGTGGTGTTCTTGCTTGACTGTAATTAGCAGAAGTCATATATTTTTGTCTGTCTCTCTTTCCGTCTGTCTGTCAGTCTGTTTGTCTGCCTCTCTCTATGTGTAGAGACAAACAGTGAGAGAGTAGGGAAAGAATAAACCTCCCATATAGTAGTTGCTGCATCAACTTTTATGGCCTCCAGTTCAAGGGTTATAGTCTGTACACACAAGTTGAGCACAAGATAAAACCATGCCATATGGTGTCACTGGCATACTTCAGCAGGTGAGTCAGAAAGCAGATTTCAGCATACTAGCTTGGTTAAAACCCTGAATCAAGTTGTGGATTAAGACATTTGAGGAAGCAATTAAAGGTTATATTTTGGTGATCAATTTAAAATTGTGTCAGTGCCACCCTGTTTCAAAGTTTTTATTTCATGTTGCACACTCACGCACACACACACACCACACACACACACACGTACGCATGCATGCACACGCGCGCGTGCGCACACACACATACTTTCACGCACACATTTATTGACTCACTTGTGTAAACAAAGTGAGTCTATGTTTTAACCCGGTGTTCGGTTGTCTGTGTGTGTGTGTGTCCGTGTGTCTGTGTGTCCATGGTAAACTTTAACATTGACATTTTCTCTGCAAATACTTTGTCAGTTGACACCAAATTTGGCATAAAAAAAAAGGAAAAATTCAGTTCTTTGCAGTCATCTTGTTTAAAACAATATTGCACCTCTGGGATGGGCACAAAAAAAAAAAAAAAAGCCTAATTATATGCAAACTGCATTTACTGTTTATATTTTTTGTATTCTCTAAACTTGGCACTTTGACCTCTTATTCTGACACAACAACAAGAGAAGTCATTATTATCATTTTTTGTTCAAACAGGAACTTCTTTTGCTAAGCATGGAATTTTTATTTATTTTGCAAACGTTTTGGTGCAGATAGTAAAAAAAGGGAAATTACTCTGTAATTAATGCTAGGGGACTTAATTTATCACAAGTGAGTCTTGAAGGCCTTGCCTCTCTTGTTTATCTATAGATCTCTCCATCTGTCTATCTATCTATCAGTCAGTCTACCTGTCTATCTGCCTGTATATCGGTCTCTCTATTTATCTACCTATTTATTATCTCTCTATCA
>NC_134894.1:41074721-41084721 GCF_041734735.1 Babylonia areolata
GTGGGGTGGCCCAGTGGGTAAAACACCTGGCAAGGACGCCAGGGTCCTGGGCTTTATTTATGTATGTACCAGGAATTAGATTTTCCCCCCACTATAATAGATTTTGAATGTTGCTGTGGGTGCTAGTCATTTGTAGGAGAAAATAAACAAAGATCCCATGTCGGGCATATGCTTAGCACTGTGGTGGAAGAGCAGTCCAAATTTGACAGACAAAAACAAATCTTTTAAGGCAAGAAGGATGTGCAGTACAATACAGTACAGCTTTGTGCACATGAAGCATGGAGAAGATGGTGTTGTGCACAAGTCAAATGCAAAATGTGTGTGTATCATGTATGTGTTTGAGTTTGGTGAAATTGCCTATCAGGGAAAGATGCTGTGTGTGTGTGTGTGTGTGTGTGTATTTTTCCAGGGTGTCGAGATATGCAAGAGAGAGAGAGAGCGAGCAGACAGTGGCGCACACACACACACACACACACACACACACACACACACACACACACACACACACACACACACACACACACACACACACACACACACACACACACACACACACACACACACACACACACACACACACACACACACACACACACACACACACACACACACACACACACACACACACACACACACACACACACACACACACACACACACACACACACACACACACACACACACACACACACACACACACACACACACACACACACACACACACACACACACACACACACACACACACACACACACACACACACACACACACACACACACACACACACACACACACACACACACACACACACACACACACACACACACACACACACACACACACACACACACACACACACACACACACACACACACACACACACACACACACACACACACACACACACACACACACACACACACACACACACACACACACACACACACACACACACACACACACACACACACACACACACACACACACACACACACACACACACACACACACACACACACACACACACACACACACACACACACACACACACACACACACACACACACACACACACACACACACACACACACACACACACACACACACACACACACACACACACACACACACACACACACACACACACACACACACACACACACACACACACACACACACACACACACACACACACACACACACACACACACACACACACACACACACACACACACACACACACACACACACACACACACACACACACACACACACACACACACACACACACACACACACACACACACACACACACACACACACACACACACACACACACACACACACACACACACACACACACACACACACACACACACACACACACACACACACACACACACACACACACACACACACACACACACACACACACACACACACACACACACACACACACACACACACACACACACACACACACACACACACACACACAGACAGAGAGAGAGAGAGAGAGAGAGAGAGGTGGAAAGAAATGATCAATACTTAAATGTGGAATTCCTCTGACCAAGTCCCTTGTCAGCATGAATCAAGACTCAAAGCCTTTTCTCTTTTCTCTCTCTCATTTTTCCCACTTTATTTCTTTCCAGTGTGTGTGTGTGTGTGTGTGTGTGTGTGTGTGTGTGTGTGTGTGACAGACAGACAGAGAGAGAGAGAGAGAGAGACTTCAGTGTTTATGAAATGCGACCTGTTTTATCTGATCCATCCATGGTGTATTTAGCAGCGTTTACATGTGGCATTTAAAAAGAATATCTGTGAGTGTTGTTTTGATCTGTGGTCTGTTCTCTCTGTTTGTCTGTTCATTATTTATGTTGAACAGCATGTGAGTTTTTTGTTTGTTTGTGTGTGTGTATGTGTGTGCATGCATGTGTATGTATGTGTGTGCGTATATGTGCGCGCATGTGTGTGCATGCGTGTGTATGTGTGTGTGTGTGTGTGTGTGTGTGTGCGCGCGCGTGCATGCATGTTCATAAAATGTGTATTAGTATGTTAGTGTTTTGAGAGATCACACAAATTTAGCAGAAGAGAGAGGGACTGGAGAAAGAACAAAACGTCAGCATGATATAATGTGCAAGTGACACATGAAATTCCCCCCACACAACATAAACGTACATGTACATATGTATGTACCACCAGGGTTGTTGTTTTTTTTAAACATTTGACAAAACTTCGGGGAGCAGGCACAGGTTCAAACTGGACATTGGTCCTGGCTATTCCTGGCCAGTGTTGACACATTCCAGCACATTCCATACCATCAGCTCTAAAACTGGCTGCGGAAGCAGCAGGATGGGCCGGGCCGCTGCCCTGCGACAAAAATAACACTTTGTTGACAGTTAGGTGGTCAGAGAGAATGTCACAGGGGGTCAGGTGTGTTCTTGTGTGTGATGTCATCTGATCTGCCACTGCTCCCAACAAGCTTTGGTGTTGAGAAAAGCTGTGTGTGTGTGTGTGTATGTGTGTGCATGTGCGTGTGTGCGCGCTTGTGCTCACGTGCATGTGTGTGTGAATATGTGTGTGTTTGTGTGTGTGTGTGTGTGTGTGTGTGTGTTAAAGTGATGGAGACAGACAGGATGCCCTGCAGGTGTCCGTCATTCCCTGTCCCGTTTGACAGGCAGTTGACTTGATGGCTTTGTGTGTGTGGCCTGAAGCCCTTTTTTTGTGTGTGTGATCCGGAATTGAGGAGTAGAGGTGGAGGGGGCATTGGAGGAAGTTTGTGTGTGTGTGTGTCTGTGTGTGTGTGTCTGTGTGTGTGTGAGTGCGTGCGCACGCTTGCGTGTGTGTGTATATGTGCATATGAGTGGGAAAAAATACAGACAGAGAGAGCGCGCTTGTGCATGAGTGTGTGTATCAGTGTATATGTGCATGAGCGTTTGTGTGTGTGTGGGAGAGCAGATGTGTGTGGATGAGTATGTGTTTGAATGATTGTGTACCCTCTCTCACGCATGTGTGTGTGTGTGTGTGTGTGTGTGTGTGTTTGAGAGAGAGAAGTGTGGAGGGAAGGCTGCAGTCTCACTGTTACTGTGTTAGCTTTGAATTTTATCCGTTTTATCTGCAGGTTGACAATATTGTGTGGCAGCAGGGGTTGCAGTAACTGCTCTCTCTCTCTCTCTCTCTCTCTCTCTCTCTCTCTCTCTCTCTGTGTTGCTGTGTCTCTCTTTCTCTGTTTCTGTCTTGACCTCTCTCTCTCTCTCTCCATCTGAATCAGTCTGTCCCTGGAGTTGGTTTTATATCATTAAAATTAATAGATACTCATTCATCTGATTCATGCTTCTCATTCTTGACAGAATAATTTCCACATGATGAATAATGTGTAAGTTGTGCTGCAGAGTTATGAAGGGCACCGTATGTTGAAATTTATTATTTAAAAAAGAAAAAGAAATCATAGGCTGTAGATTAGTTATCTGTGATGTGGTTGCCATGTCAAACTGTTATTGTTTATAATCGTCATTACTGACTTGTGTCTGTTCACAATGTTTGATCAATCTTCTTGTCCACTTTTGCCCATTAAGTGTTTGTGTATGGGCTTTACATGCCAGAACAATAAATCATTCCAATATATTCATTGATAGATTCATTGATTCATAGATTCATTTATAATTTATCTGTCTGTCTCAGTCTCTCTCCTCTCACTCTGTGTGTGTGTGTGTGTTTGTGTGTGTGTTTGTGTGCGTGCGTGCGTGCATGCGTGCGTGCGTGCGTATAACAGTGAAGGAAAGGGAGGATGAGAGAAAGATGTAATAACAAGAAGGTGTCTCTTTTGGCAGTGATTATGATCAGCTGAAGTCACCAGGACAGAAAAGAAAACGGAGCATGGTTTTATCTCTGTCATCAATATCAGATAACAGTCAGCGACTCTGTCTGGGAGAGAAGATCATTTTACCTTTTCATTTAGGCAGCGGCACATGATTTTCACAATTTATCTTTGTTGAATAAAAATTGAAACTTTTTCTTCTTCTTCTTTAAAGATACTTTTTTTTTCCTTTTTTTTTTCTTATTGATTGCATTTTTGATGTGGGTGTTTAAAAAAACAAAACAAAAAAACCTTTCCATTTTAGAAGTGTTTTTCTTTTATGTTAACGTGACTTGTTGTAGAAAGCATTTATTTATTCAGTGCACACTCACACATGTGCATGCACACGACATACACACACATGCACACACGCACGACTGCAGACATGTGCAGAGCCCATTCTCCATTCCTGTTGTTGTGCCTCATTGTTTCATGTTGTTGCAGTGTTCCCAAGTCATTGGAACCAGTATTGATTACCCTCATGTGTCGGTTGTTTTCTTTTTGTTCGTTTCTCTTATTGATTTAGTTATTATTCTGTGATCAGTTGATCCTTTTTGTATAAACTCAACAAAGAAAGGTAAAGCGCTCAAGAACAAAAGGTAATGTACTTTATTTCTGTTTTTTGAGCGATAGAATGATGAATTAAAGAGTTTTCTTTTTCTTTCTTCTTGGTGTTTGCAACTGTGATTAATATATGATACATTGATCTGTTAGAGGACACACACTGGTCAGGTACCTCTGTCTTCAACCCTGTCAATGAGTATTTTAGAACTGCTGTCTTACCAGCTGCCATGGTGAAGTGGTTAGTGTTGTGGAATGACAACAGGGAGGGCACATGTTTGATCCCTATCGGAGGTTGGGATTTTGTGGCCTGTGACTGGCTCCTACACTGAGTTTAGCGTGCTGTTGGTTCAAACAGGAAGACTGTGACCACACAGTTAAGGATCATGCATTTCATGGATGTGACTTTGGAACTGTAGTTTGTTGACCATCACTGCAGGTGTCTGGTTGATGCCAGGGTATAGTATGATGGGCAGTGTAGAGTACAGCCTTGCGCCATTGTCCGAAAGTTACATGGCCCCCCACAGCAGAATCACCTTTATTGCTGTCATCATTCTCATCAAATATACACCGAATTGCACCATACCCTGTGACCTTTCATGCCTTGCTCACATTATGACCTCAGTTTTGATTTCCCCTCTGTTTCTATGGTTTTGGTGAGTTTGTTGGGAACTGTTGTTGGAGGGATGTGGTGGTGGTGGCCATTCAAGGGGAGATACTCATGTTGTCTAGCTTCATGACTAAGTGTTTGTCAGTCTGTAGTGGGCCTTGTAGGTGGTGTCTTCTGTGTTTGGCTCCAAACAGGCACAACTGAATGCCATTGAAGTGACTCAACCATAGTGCAGGGTCTCCACTGATGTGTGACCTCCTGGCAGCATGTTATCAATAGCTCCTTGTGGTCAGCTGGTGTTAGGACTGTGGTACACAAACCTGGGTCTGGCTTTGTATGGGGGACTTTTGATGAGTCGGGGGGGAGGGGGGGGAGGGGGAGGAATGGAGAGACAGAGAGAGAGAGAGAGAAAGAAAGAGAGAGAGAGAGTGATCAATAATGTTTAGGGCTGCTGGACTCCATCGTTGCAGCTGTCAGTGGATTGTTTTGTGAGGTTGGGGCAGAGTGGGGGGAGTTGGGGGGGGTGGGGTGGGGGGGGAGTGAGATAGAGTTTGATGGTGAATCAACAATGTTAAGATTTTATGATATATAAATATTTCTCAAACCCATCCTTTTGACCCTGTCAATGGACTTTTAAAAAAAAATTTTAATGGAAATCACTGAAGGCAGGGTGGGGAAGGTGATAGAGGGGTGGTGGTGAAAGAAGAGAGGGTGAGGGGAGACAGTTCAGGAAAGTGTAGGAATTGGCTTGCAAATGGTGGTGGTGATGAGTGGGGAGGACAGGAAGAAAGGGTGAGAGTGAGAACGCACTCAAGTGGAAATTATTCTTCAGTGTGGGCTGCAACTTCTTCATGAACTCACTCCAGTATGCTTGACTGTTAAGACTCGGTGTGTTTTAGGCAGCCATAGTCTGTTTTTCAGAGGTGGATTGCACAGTGAGAAAAGGCACAGTTCAGTGTGCTTGCACTGTGGAAAATCAACAGATATGACATCCAAGTGGTCACTGTCTTGGACTTCTTTTTTTTTTTAGTTGTATTTCTTTGCTGCCCCATCATCCTGCACTGTTTCAGTGGTTTAACCCCACACTGCTCTTCTTGAGCACCCCTGCCCCCAGCCCCTCTGAACTCCCTCCATACACAGCCACACTCAGGTTCATGGTATCTTGGACTTGTGTATCTGGGGTTCATATCCTGGTAGTTTCAGGTGTTTAATTGAAGGACGGTGATGATATTTCATTACCCAGTTCAACTTCAGCTCAGACTTTTTAGACTTGACACCCCTCTCTCCCTTCCCATGTCAACCTCCTTCACCTCTCCTGTCTCCCTCCCTATTTTCTTATATGTGACATTGAGACAGAAGATCACAATCAACTCACTGTAGACCCCCACAGTCAGATATTTGCAAACAGGAAAAAAAACAAAAAAACAGCATGAACACTGACAGGTTTAAGTAGCAAGTTAAAAAGAAATCCTCTGCACGATATTAAGAGCTTCTGCGTGAAAAAGAGAGCGCATGTGAATTGATCACAGCCCATGACCGCAAAAGCCTCAGCAGGGGTGGCAGAAGAAGCAGAGGAAGAAGAAAAAGAAGTCAAAGAAGAAGATGAAAGAGAGCAAATGAAAGGGAGATCTTTTTCAGTGTTCTCATCCAGCAAGACCTCCTCTCCACACAGACAGACACACAGCAGAGGAGCACTTCCCATGAAAACAGGCTTAGCCGTCAGCCCTTTGGGTTGGAAGGGGTGTTATTGATTGATTTTTTTCCCTCTCACCAAGATTCTCGCCTGGGAGGGTGCACCCATCTGCACACGCACTAATGTTGTGCTTGAACCACACAGAAAAGGGGAAAAAAAGAAACGAAAAAGAAAGCTAAAGAAAAATTAAGGGAAACTATAATTGAAGATAAGGAACTAAAAAAGCTGGGGAAAAATACAATTTGGAAGAAATTCTGTGTGGCTGAAAAAGAATGAAATGTCAGAAAAGAAAGACACTCTGAGCATAAGATGAATGCAGTAAATTATCTTTTAAGTCTGTTGATTGATTGAGTCATGTTCTTTTATCATCATCATCATCATCATCATTATTGATGTTATTATTATTATTATCATCATCATTTGCCTAGTTATCAGCCCAGTGTATGTGGGTGTGTGTTTGGGTGGGAGTGCATGCATGCACATGAGTGTGTTTGAGTGTGCATGTATGCGCATACACAAGTACTTACTGATGTGCGTATGTGTCTAAAATTCTACTGTATCTGTGTTTGTATATGATTTTTTATTTATGTTTGCAGCTTTTTATGTACTATCTCCCACCCCGTGCCCTCCATTTTCCTTGTGACCTCGGTACACATGGTAGTAATAGTATATTCTGTTCTGTTCTCATAATAATACTAATAAATAATAATAATACTAATAAATAATAATAATAATAATATTATTATTATTATTATTATTATTCCCTGTTCAAGGTAAAGTGGAATGTTGCCCATAGGTGTTTGATACTTCTGGCCTCAGTGTCTACCAGACGGTGGTAGTGTTTTGGCAGAATAATGTCCATGCCACAGAAATATGGATTAAAGGAAACACTTTTTGATTTACGTGTTTGTTGTTGAAGTTTGCCACTAGGTGCTACAAGCACTCTGATTCAGTAACTCTTTTGTGCCACAAAAACAAACCATCTGCTTTTGTTGCTAGCTCAGCTTACTTGGTAGATAATTAAATGTAACATGTTCTGTCTGTATCGACTTGATCATGCAAGGAAATGACTTTCATTTTCACACATGATGCATAGCAGTTTTATGAATTTTGGACTGTAATTGGCACTGTGTGTTGACATGCGTAATTGTTGGCTTTCAGGGCAGTCCCGTGCTTTGGGCTATCTTGCAAGTAAAATATATATCATATTGGCTGTAGCTCTTTCATTCTGTCTTCTTTGGTCTGTGTGTGTATGTGTGTGTGTGTGTGTGTGCATGCATGCAAGCATGTTAGAGAGAGGGAGAACAGAAATCACAATGGGGTTTTCAGCTCAGAATATCATTTGTCAGCCAGCATCTGAAAAATGGCAGTGTCCATCTGCTCACTTAAAATTATAAACGATGTAATGCACTTCACTTTGCACACCCATGCTTTGTCCAGCATGCTAATTTGATGCACCCTACCATTTGCACTTGAGAATTAAACACTTCCTGGGAAATGTGATGACAGTAGTATACATCATGAATGAAACTTTGCTCTCAGTCTTTCAGGAAAGGGAATAACAGCAGCAAATGATGTATCTGTTGTCCAGCTTATATCCAGAAAATTGTCTTTGGTAACCTCTTCTAGTATTAGCATCCAGCTTACACCCAGAAAATTGTCTTTGGTAACCTCTTCTAGTATTAGCATAGCGAAAATCATCAGGAATATAACATTCATATAAAATGGGAGTATGGCTGCTTCGACAGCAGGACACAAATGGTCACACATGCAAAAGCCTTACAACAGATGCAAGTGAACATAGGAGTTGAAGCCAGTGAACACAGAGAAAAACAAAACAAACAAACAAACAAAAACTCATACTGGAAGCATTTCGTTTTTTATGTGGCTTGATTACTAAAAAAAAAAAAAAAAAAAAAAAAAAAAAAAAAAAAAAAAACAGAAGACTCAGTCTGGGGTCGATCTTTTTATTTCTGTCTTTGGTTATATGCAGGTGTTTTTAATTTAGGTTCTGTTTGATTCATTATGCGATATTAGCTCTGAGGTGGTCTGTGCTGTTGGCTGGACAATAAACAAAGTGAACTATGAAAGTGATAGAATGTAATAAAGATGTAAACCTGAAAAACTAATGACAAAGAAAGACAGGCTAATCTAGATGTAAGTATAAACTAGAAAATAAAAATTTAAAAAAAAAAAGGAAAGAAAGAAAGAAGAAAAAAAGAAGAAAAAAAAAGAGACAAATTGATTATTAATGAATGATTCGATACACTCTTTGTTGTTGTTCAGCAACAATAAAACTAATTTGCTGTTATCACAGACATTCATCAGAAAACGGACAGCGAGGTGAAGACAGAGAGAAATATGATTCTAATTTCGTCTTATTGACGACAGCACTGGTGCGCGCGCGCACGCACACACACACGCACACACACACACACACACCATCTCATGCACACTTCAGCTTCTGTCCATGTTGGCTATCGTTATTTCTATTATGTCAGCATGTCACTGTATACTCAACTGCCATCAGATGTTACTCCTATTCCCGCATGCCTGGCTTTAGTGTTCATAAAAATTAATGCTGAAACGTGTATGTTCAGATCAGCATAGCCACACGATACACACACACACACACACACACACACACACACACACACACACACACGGCAGATACAGTACTGCACTTCATATGCAGGTCTGCTGGTATACATTCATGGATGCACTGTGTGTGCGCGCGCATCAGTGCTTGTACATGTGTGTGTGTGTGTGTGTGTGACAACAATGTTGGACATGTCATTATGACTACTGTGGGGTCAGTGCTTATTGGTTCACCTTGTCGCTCCAACCGTTGGGTGCAACAGGTTTTGGATCGTTAAACAGATTTTAAAAAAAGAAAAAAAAAAAAAAAGGCATGCAGATCTTCTCAGGGGATCCTTGAGACAGTATCTTACATTCCATAAAAAAAGAAAAAGTTTGAGCTCGCTGTATGAGATTTTTTTATGGTATATTTCCAATTGAACCATAGATGTTATTGACAACTGCAGTCATAACTGATAATGGCTTAAGAATTGTGTGAAGAAGAGACCTCACGAACTTAAAAAAAAAAAAAGCAAAAAAAAAAAAAAAAAAAAAAAGCGGCAATGAGTTAACGACGTGGTGATTACTTAGACGGACGTCTAATACTCCCCCGCACCCCTTGTTTCGTTTTGTTTTGGTTTAGTTTCTTGGTGGCACGATATATATATATATATATATGTGTGTGTGTGGGGGGGGGGGAGAGAG
>NC_134894.1:41089721-41129721 GCF_041734735.1 Babylonia areolata
GAGACAAAAAACCCGTAATAAAAAGCCCACCCATTGATTTTCCCAAACATGTCCAAATCCATAACGGAACAATGTGAAACACACATTAGAGAGAGAGAGAGAGAGAGAGAGAGAGTGTGTGTGTGTGTGTGTGATCTGCGTGCGTGCGTGCGCGTGTGTGCGTGCGTGTGTGTGTGTGTGTGTGTGTGTGTTTGAGGGGAGGGGACAGAGGGTAGGGAACCCACAGGTTACCAAGGCACAAAAACAACAGAATCAACAACTGTAACAAAACAACAACAACAACAACAACAATAATAATGATAATAACAACCACCACGAAAGCAATCAGAATGGTGCAACACAATGTTGATCTGACAACGAGCAGAGGCGATGGTGATGATAGTGACCGCTGCGGGGAAAGAGGCAGATAGAGGGAGAAAGCGGAGACACGTGGGGTGGGAGTGGGATTATATCCGGAATATGGGGAGGCTTTCATCGGAAGTTCCACAGAGGGGTGGTGTGACGATCTCCAGGGAAAAAGATCAACCCTCTTTCTCTCTCTCTCTCTCTCTCTCTCTCTCTCTCTCGACGGCACGACACGAGAGATCGGCGCTTAAGCCCCTGCCCGTCGTTCTGATAGCGCGGGAGAAATGCGATGGTTCTTCGGGGGCGGCCTTTGGCAGGGTCTTTAGGAGAAGGGTCTTTGGGAGGGTTTTGCAGAGATCGTCCAGGCGGGTTGGTCTTAGACAGGGGGGATAGGAGGTGTGTAGTGGTTGTGTGGACAGAATGTGAATGAAGTGGTCGGCCCTGGCTTTTGTCGGACTGTCATCTGTATCACTTTTAGTAGAGTTGGTTGAAGGGTTGAGCACGTTTCCTCAACAGGTTTGACGATGATGGATCGTTGTGCAGCGAGAGAAGAGGGGGAGTTAAGCTGTGCAGAGGTGGCTCGTTACTTTTGTATTGTATTAATTACGTTTTGTTACATGTCTCTCTGTGTGTATTAAAGGCTGCTGTCCCCAGGGAGAGCGCGTCGCTACAGTGCAGCACATGCAGTTTTTTTGTTTTTGTTTTCCTTTTAGAGTGGATTTTTCAACAGAATTTGTTGCCGTGCCGCACACTTTACGTGCGCCAAGTGCATGCTGCACACGGGACCTCAGTTATCATCTCATCTGAATGTCCAGCACTCAGATCACCACTCAAGGTCTAGTGGAAGGGGGTAGTAAGAATCCCGGCCCGTATATGGGACTCGAACCTGCGTACGACTCGCTTCTTGGTCGGGCGCGTCACCACTTGGCCGCCGCTCCATGTTTTACCTGCACCAGGTTTTAACAAGTGTCTGGCACTTGCCCAGCTGGGATGTGGTTTTCGTCCATCTGGACTCTCGCTGCGTCCACATGGTTCGGGTCATTGTGTGAGTTGTGCGTGGTCCCTGATTTAAACCGGCAGCCATGTGGCAGCACCCATTGTTGGTGAAGAATGATGAATGAATGATATGGATACTTATATAGCGCCTACCCTCGGTCGGAGACCAAGCTTTAAGCGCGACTGAGGTTAGCAGTGAAAATGTAAGATGGTCGGCAAACGATGTAATTTGCAGCCGGGTAAGCAAAACAACCATAAAAAAGAAGAGAAAACAAACGAGCAGCTTGGGAGACGGGTGCGGGGAATGAAGTATGTGCACTTGGCGGGTGGGTTTGCGGGGGAGTGTATGTTTAATTGTGACCAGTATTGATTTCTTGCTGTGCTCTAAAACACTCGTACAGTAAACGGTGCGTGTCAGAATGAGAAAATTGGAATGTTCATGGAGCATTTTTTCCCCTCCAAGTTGAGCGGAGACAGTGATGGATTCTGTGGCTTAATTGCTGTTACTCTGCCTCCTCTTCTTCTTCTGCGTTCACTCGAATGCACTCGAGTGGGCTTTTACGTGTATGACCGTTTTTACCCCGCCATGTAGGCAGCCATACTCCGTTTTCGGGGGTGTGCATGCTGGGTATGTTCTTGTTTCCATAACCCACCGAACGCTGACATGGATTACAGGATCTTTAACGTGCGTATTTGATCTTCTGCTTGCATATACACACGAAGGGGGTTCAGGCACTAGCAGGTCTGCACGTATATTGACCTGGGAGATCGTAAAAATCTCCACCCTTTACCCACCAGGCACCGTCACCGTGATTCGAACCCGGGACCCTCAGATTGGCTGTTACTCTGCCCAGTTTGAGCAGTCTCAGAGCCGATTGCGCTATTGGTAGTCTCAAAGGGAAATTTAGGAACAACACAGTCGAGGTTCAAGCCACTGTGCGGGTGCGTCTTTGAGAGTTTAGCTGAAATTACATGCAGAACATTACAGATGTTTAAGATACATTGGTGATTGTATTTCTTAGACTTTGCTGGATGTTCGGATATATCACAACGAAAAGAAGCGCATAGTATTGCCATGTCAAGGGGTTTCAATTAAAAAAGTAACGGTTCTTGTTATTATCAGCATTAGTAACAATTTCTTGCATCACCACGGGGTTTCCTGAAATAAACACGTCCATAATCGTGACGCTTATCTGTCATTGCAGATGAGGGAAAGAGTCAGTTTCTGTGACCTTTCGTGCCGCTATCTGGCACTGTGGACCAGTTTTGATTTTTTGGCTGCCTGTGGTGGTTGAGGTGAGGCTTTCAGAGTGGGGGCAGAAGCATCGGAGTTGTTATGGAAGGGTATAACTCTAGCGTGTTCGGTCATAGTCTCTCGGTTCAGCCGGGACTCTCACTCAGCCTTGTGCCATGACTAGTGTGATGTTGGAAAGGAGGGGGGCAGTTATTCAGCTTGCCGATAATGGTTTGATAAAGAGACGTTGTTGTGCAGGACGTGCCCTTCCGCACGCACTCACCCACCCACACATTCCCCAGCGCTCCCACCCCTTTTGCCTCCCTCATCCCCCGTACCTCTTCCACCCAGACGAACACACGAACGTCCGAGCTCGAACGCATGCACATACGCTCAGATAGTTGAGAGAAAGAGAGAGGGGAGGGAAGGAGGGAGGGAGAGCATGTTCATGCAAAGATATATTTCACCACCTCCCCTCCCCAGGCCCCCCGCCCCCTCTTCGATTTGAATGGCAAGGTGTCAGATGGCGGCTTTGCTGACAAGAGCCCAGCAAACAGGCAAACCAGAAAGGTAAAGAAAGCGGGGAGGCAGGCAAGAAAAACACGCGCATTGTGAACACCGTCCGTTTCCTGCCTTGTCACATGCACAAAAACACCGCCTATGGTCGGCGACTGGCGTCGGAATCAGTTGGGGAACAATTTTCTTCACAGCAGGGAAACTTTCTTCAATTATTTGGAAAATGGGTTCGACTTGCATGAATGTGCTGGTGGAGAATATGGAGAATTTGCAGCTTTCCTCTTCATAACGTTGTTTGGCACACCAGTATCTCCCGAAGATGACGACGACGCTGTTGTTGTTGTTATTGTAGTACGAAGATAATGTTTATGATAATGATGATAATAATAATGATGATGATAATGATGATGATGATTATTATTATTGATAGTAGAAGTAGTGGTAGTAGTAGTAGTTGTTGTTCCAGAAGTGATCTTGCATCTGAGCCACTGAGGGGATGTGTGATGAAGGTAAAATTGCAGGACCATTGTATTGCAGTCATGGGTTTTGATGTGGGGTTTTTGTTTTTTGTGTTTTTTGTTGTTGTTTTTTTTGCGGAGAGATGGGGTGGGTGGAAAGGAGGAGGTTGGGGAGTGAGACAAACTGGTAATAAAACTTTCAATTGGATATATTTCATTCAGATGTAATGATGAAATTGTACACACTATCGACTTTTAGATTGTGGCAGACGTTGATAGCTTTGTTATGGTGTACAGTTTACAACACAAAATAGAAGTACCCCCCCCCCCCCCCGGCCCCCCCACACACACACCAAAAAAAGAAAAAGAAAGAAAGTCCTAACCAGATTCGAACCCCGCGTGTTCGGGTGAGAAGAAACTGTCTTACCCATTACACTATCGTGGCTCCTTAACTGACGTTCTAAAATTTAATATTTGAACATACTTTTTTAAAGGGCGATAAATCAATTGCGGTATTCGCAGTGAGAACGCTGTTTAAATCATATTATTCTGGTGTATCTTGGGCATTCAAAAAATCTTTAAGGGCAATAAAAAATTCTTTTTAAGTCCGCGGTAAAGGAGACGTGGCTATCGCCGCAATCACACTGCAACATTTAGCCGTTTTCTCTAGATCTAGATAGATGTACAAGTTTAGTTACACCCGCCGGGAATGTATTACGACACGGTCGATTCAGTTTCTCTTTTATGTTCATTCTAGTTTTATAGTTTTAAAGTTGATATGAAAATTTAGTATTTTGTTAAACTAATAACATGAAGAGCCAAGTACAAGTACTTCTAAACGTCGTAAGAAGTGAAAAGAACTTCATTTTGAGAAAAGTCAAGACTGGAATTTTTTTCGTTTCATCGTGATCAATTCAAGGTATTAACTCGCATGGTTTACAATTTTTAACTGTGAATTCCGACTGATTCTGTGGAGATTTTTATGGCAGTTTGGGGCATAATCCAGTAAGTGATGAGGCGTTCACAGATATTTCTCTGAATAAATATTTAGCGGTCTCCTTCTCCAACTTTCTATCACATGTTATCGTGTATTGTCCATTGAATATAGGATTGAACGGGCAGGTCAACAACTTGAAACAAAATGGCGTCGTTCGCGTTCGCGAAGAATATGAGCACGTGCTTTGAATGTGTATAAATATGTGTACGCAATTGATTTTTGCCCATGACCTTCAGGGCTCAGCCAGTAGATCTGTAAAGTTCGCTCGTATTGATTTTAGTATTTTCCGAAAAAGACCACTTGGGCGAATGAACATAGTGAAAGACCTGTACACTGAGAGTAAAACACACAAGCTTTTTATGTATTGAGTATAATTTCAAAATGTAATGTTTAAGATGAGAAAGATCAGTTTAAAGCAAATTAAGTCACCTAGCATTAATTACAGATTAATTTCCCTTTTTTACTATCAAAACGTTTGCAAAATAAATAAAACTTTCATGCTTAGCAAAAGAAGATCCTGTTTGAACAAAAAATGATAATAATGACTGCTCTTGTTGTTGTGTCAGAATATCAGATCAAAGTGCCAAGTTTAGAGAACACAAAAAATATAAATATAACAGTAAATGTAGTTTGCATATAATTTGGCTTCTTTTTTAAATTTTTTTGTGCCCATCCCAGAGGTGCAATATTGTTTTAAACAAGATGACTGGAAAGAACTGAATTTTTTCCTATTTTTATGCCTAATTTGGTGTCAACTGACAAAGTATTTGCAGAGAAAATGTCAATGTTAAAGTTTACCACGGACACACACACACACACACACACACACACACACACACACACACACACACACACACACACACACACACACACACACACACACAACCGAACACCGGGTTAAAACATAGACTCACTTTGTTTACACAAGTGAGTCAAAAAACGAAAGTGGTCTTTCCGCAGAGAGAAACGATGTTAGTTTCGTATCTTTTGGATTGCACAAGACAATCACTCAAGTATGTTACATGTTAGTATAAGAACAAATAAGACAAAATGAACTCATTAAAAGTGTTCATTCCACAGCCTCAATCTTTTGGAAAAGTGACCACAGTGAAAGAAAAGAAGAGGTCAAATTTAAAACTATTCTTTTGCAGCCGAGTGATCACCATAGAAAGCCGGTACAATTCTTGGCATCACATTTTTTTTCTCTTCCACAAGATTATAGCTATGTAAATCATAAAGTGCAGCATGATTAATATCCTTATTTGATTTGTTTATATTTGGAATAAATCATTAAAGCAACAACAGAAAAAATGTTAAAACCCTTGTGTGAAATATTTTTGACAATTCAAATTCATCGGACTGACTTCCATAATTCAACACAGATGTGTCGTACTACGTCTGTTCTTCTGTCTGTCTGTCTGTCTATCTACTTGTCTTTATCTTTGTCTCTTTGTCTCTATATTTGTTTCTGTCTGTCTCTCTGTTCCTGTCTCTTTGTTTCTCTGTCACTGTCTCTCTCTCTCATTCTCACATATCCGACACACATAAAAAGACATTTGTGTGTGTGTGTGTGTGTGTGTGTGTGTGTGTGTGCGTGCGTGAGTGCGAGCGTGCGTGCGTGCGTGTGTGTGTGTGTGAGAGAGAGAGAGAGAGAATGGAGGAGGAGGAAGAGGCGGCGGTTTGGACATTTTGATTCATCGTCAGGTCCATGGGCTCACATCTTGTGCTTGGCTGGGTTTAGTTTTTGCGACACTCTCCCTCCCCCCACCCTCTCTCTCTCTCTCTGTCCCTGTGTGTGTGTGTGTGTGTGTGTGTGTGTGTGTGTGTGTGTTTCTGCCACTGTCTATCTTTATTTCTGTCTGTCTGTTCCCCTTTCTCTTTTTCTCCGTGTCGGGCTGGATGCAGAGTGAGCGGACTGGAGCTAGAAGGAAAGAAAAAAGAAAAGAGGAAAAAAAGTAGGAAAGAGAATCGATGTGGTTGCACATCACCACGAGAGACTGGAACGTGTGGCGTGTATGTGAACATAAAAAAGCGTTATTTATCATCTGTTGCTTTCATATGGTGTGCTGGAGTCTGTGACGCATGCGTACATTTGTTTGTGAGTGTGTGTCTGCGTGTGACCATATTAACTCACTCAGTACGGCCAGTCCTCTCTTCTCCTCTACACAGACCCCTCGGATGTCCAGGGGTCATCAGAACTGTGGTATTCTTTGTCAACATTCACCTCTTCAGTATAAGAGCCTTCCACTTGCAATATTTTGATGATGGTAATTGGGGTGAAACGCTGTTAACGTCGTCTCTTTCGCCGTTCGTATGAAGAGAGTCAAACGTTCCTTTAACAAATTCGTTTTCCCTGAAAATACTTTGTCAGCACCAACTTTGGCTTAAAGTGTGGGGGTGGGGGTGTGGGAGGTCTTTTTTTTCCTACATGTTCCAGTTATAGGTGTAATTGTCTTCCGTATGAATCCGGGTTACCGGATCTTTGGGTATTTCTGGATCGTTTCCGGATGAGCGAAAATTGCCTATCATTAAGATGCGGCTGTAATACACAATGACGTTCCATTTCCAGTTAAACGCAAACGTGTTAAAAGAAAGGAAATTCCGGACAGACCACTCTACAGGCACCACCGACGCGTTTGTTGTATACCAGTATTGTATGATAAAGGTTTATTGCTTGTCACCTTGCTGAACATTCGAGGCGGCGACACGATTTCGCCAACATTTCTTCGTCCAACATCTTGCTTTAAAGTCGATTCTTACGGGAATCGTCCAGCATGCGATAGTGACATGGGTGATGAAGTATCCGAGCGGCTAAGTTGTGGTAAAGACGGGAATAGGTTAAAAGTTAGACAGATCTGTGCGAACGCTGTTTGTAATTTGTGATATGACGATTCGAAGAGGCCAGGACTGTCCAGTTGTGCTTTTTCATTCCAACACATTTCAATTCTGAAAAAAAAGAGAGACTGTGAACAAAAAATGTTATATGGATCAACTTGTGTAGTGTGCACATCATATGATTGCAGCAATTCATTTGCTTTAAAAAAAAAAAAGGGGGGAGGGGGGGGGGAAGAAAAAGAAAGAAAGAAAAAAGTGTTTAGAGTGTCGCACAAGCGTTTTGAGTTACAATTTTAATTGTCAAATCCGGACAGTCATGGTGAAGACCGGAAAAAGCTTGCAGATTAAAAATGAAAAGAAAAAAAGCCATGTTTTTCCGTACTATAATTTCTAAGGTAGATTGTATGAGTACCATACACGAGTTTTCAAAGCCTTACCGTTCCGTAATTGTGTAATTCTTTTCATGTGTGTGTGTGTGTGTGTGTGTGTGTGTGTGCATGCGTGCGTGCGTGCGTTTGTGCACGTGTTTCAATTCTCTTAGAAACATGACGAAACCGCCCATGTTCATTCTAGGTTTAGTCGCTGTTATACGATTCCCTGTTTTCTCGTTCAGTTTATATATATATATATATATATATATATATATATATATATATATATATATATATATATATATATTAGTGTGTACGCGCGCGCGCGTGTGTGTGTGTTTAACATCCCTTATTTAATGGAGATCAAAGCTGCTTTTTTCACACGTGGTTTTGTTTTGAAGGTTTGGTTGATGACGTGGTTTCTTCCCTGCTGTACAGCACTGTGCGGATGGTTTGGCTATGAGCCAAAGAGATTTGAAAAAGAATGTGCGCGCTTGCTTGCGTGCATGTGTGTCACTGTGTGTGTGTGTGTTTGCGTGCGTGCGTGCGTGCGCGCGCGTATGTGTGTGTGTGTTTGTGTATGTGTGTGTGTGTCAGAGAGAAAGAGAGACAGAGAGAAAGAGAGGGAGAACTCAGAACTCAGAACTCTTTTAATGTCAATAGCTTAACAGCCCGAATGACATGAGGGTACAATCACAACAACAACACTTTTTTTTTTCTTTTTTCTTTTTTTAAAGATGAAAACGACCAATCATACAATATGTGAAAATCAATCGATACATAATTTCAACCATCCAATTTACACTTGTGATGAGAGGAAATCACAATATATGATTATATCTGTAAGAGGACAAAAAGTTCTTCATACATAGCAGTCTACACAAATTCAATTTCTCTATGAAAAACATTTAGTGTTATTTGTCATTTTTCTTCGAAGGTTATGTGCTTCAGCAACGTATTTTCCAAGTGACTGAACTGAATTTTCCTGGTGTATGTTAAGTACATTAAACATATCTTCATTCTTTGCGTAACATAGACCGAACATTTTTCACGAATAGCAGCGTAAGCTTTACAATGAAACAAGAAATGTAACTCATCCTCTCTTGCAAAACCGCACATCGGACAAGGGGAGAGTATGGATGGGTCAGTTTGGAACCAGTACTTATGAGCATATATTCCAAGAGATCTCGATCTAAACCTGACGAGACCTTTTCTATGCCACTTGTTGGTTACAGCTGTGATATATTTTTTTTATTCCAAAAATTCTTTAAAATTATAGAACCAGTTGTATTTTTCATTTGTTTCCATTCCGTCATGCCAGTCTTGCTTATATGAAGAGAGAGAGAGAGAGAGAGAGAGAGAGAGAGGTGTTTGTGTGCGCGGGCGCGCGCGATTTTCTGATCATGTTAATCGTGATTTCAGTTTGGAGAACAGGTTTTAATTTTGTTTCACAGATAAACTGTCTTACTGTGAAACCTGCTATCAGATCACGTTAAAAAAAAACCCAACAAAACACACACACACACACACACACAGAAAGGAGGAGGAGAAGAAAAAGAAAAAAGGAGGAGAAGGAGGATGAGGAGGGGAGGAGAAGAACACCGGCGGACATCAGTGAACAGAAAATAAACGGACAGACCAACCTGTGCATGGTAGGGGATTGGACGGGACTCAGAGTGTTGTTGCATGTACGTTTGGCAAAGCGGAGGGCGAAAAACAAAGAAAAAAAAACAACCAAAACAAACATACAGACCAAAAACAAAAACAACAACAAAAACAAAAACACGAAACAACAACCTCACCCACCAAAGAAAAAACACAAAACAAAAGACCAACAACAACAGCAACACCACCAACAATAAACAAACAAACAAAACAAACAAAACCGCACGAATAACTGAGGTATATTTTTGTTGTAGTTGTTGCCCTTCTGGTAAAGAAAGAGAAATGGAAACTCACGCAGATGAGTAACAATGAATGAAATGCAGTGCAGCAGACAAAAGAGTGGGGGCGGGGGGGACGGGGTGTGGTGGAGTGGGGGGGAGAGAATGATGTGAAGATTCGGGGGGAAAAGAAGGGTTGGAGGGGAGGGGTGAAGAAAACAAAACAAAACAAAAAATTACGGGAGAAGACACTGCGTGTTGAGAGAGAGAGAGAGAGAGAGACAGAAGACAGACAGACAGACAGACAGATTCTTAGCTTCTCTTCCATTTGCTTCCCTTTCGCAGTGTATTGATCGAAGATAGTGGCATCCCCATGTCTCTCAGTCTCTTTGTCTCTGTCTCTTTGTCTCTCTCTCTGTTTCCCACTCCACCCTATCTCTACCCCCTATCTCTCCAGACACGTTGTAGACCTGTATGTATACATGTGTGGGGTGGGCGTGGGGGTGGGGGTTGAAGTGCTTATGTGCATATGAAAGTGTGCATGCGAGAGAGCCAGCGAGCGAGCGAGCGAAAGAGATAGAGACAGACGGACATTGTCAAGGAGAGAGAGAGAGAGATTGACTCCCCCGCAATTTCCCTTCCCACTTTCCTTTCCTCCTCCCATCCCCATCCCTCTCTCCCTCCTTGCGCAAGTGATCACATTAGTAATGGGGAAAGTGGGGGCTTTGCCATTGTGTTTGAGATGGGCCGCCTTGGGACCACCCTGTTGGCAAGGATGGAAGGGGAGGGAGGGGAGAGAGAGAGAGAGAGTGGTGGGGAATGAGAAGAGGATTTTCAAGGGGCAGAGAGAAAAAGAAGGGCACAGTGGGGTCGACAAAGAAATAGAGGGAGGAATGGGTGGAGAGAGAGAGAGAGAGAGTGGGTGTTTGAAAAAGAACATCATAGTGCATAATTGTTTTCTGCGTCTGTGTGTGTGTGTGTGTGTGTGTGTGCGCGAGCGCGAGCGCTCTGTCTATGATCGTGTGTATGTCACTGTGTTTTAAGTGTATGTGTTCATGCGCACACGTGCGTGCATTCGTGCGTGGGTGGGTGTGCACTGCCGTCCATGCGTGGTTCAAGAGCAGTGTTCGGGGCTGGAAATATCCACTGCCTCTGTCAGAGAAGCCCGTTATGGCGGCACCCACGTGTGTCATCATCACGGCTGAGTGTCACGTGCGTGAGACGTTCGTTCACCTTCCTTTCGTTTGGCGGTGGAGGGAGGACATTGAACCCGCTGGCTGAAGACATGAAGCGATACAGTTTCTGACAGATTGTTTGTCTCCTGTCTGTGTGTTTGTTTCTGTCTTTCCCCGCCCCTGCCCCTGTCAGTCTGTCAGACTGTCAGTGTTCATCTGCCCCTGTTACAGCGTGTGTGTGTGTGTGTGTGTGTGTGTGAGAGAGAGAGAGAGAGAGAGAGAGTGTGTGTGCGTGAGCGTGTGTATGTCTGTGTCTGCCTGACTACCTGCCTCTCCCTCTCTCTGTCTCTCTCGGGGTCTCTCTCTCTCTCTCTCTCTCTCTCTCTCTCTCGCGATCTCTCTCTCTTTGTTCACATTTTCTCGCCTCTCTGACTTTTTCAACCTTATTTAACGATTTCATTTGAAATATGTAACGACAAAGTTTAGACAAGGCATCTCTGATTTGACTGAACATCACTTTAGATGCAAAAGAAGTTATGGACTCTTATATGTTATATGTGTCCTGTGTGTAAACAGTCGAAGGAAGATGAAATGCAATTTGTTCACAGTTGCAAAGCAGTAGAAGATATTAGGGAAAATATATTCGGTCTATATATTATCGACACCTTTGCGTCTTTGAACTGGCTTTATCGTTGTTATGTACTGGCGATAACGTTGTTAGAAATATGTCTTTGTAGCCTGTTAGTACAGAGAAATTGTTGTTTCTAAATCTGATGAATAACCTGTAAATTTGATAGTTATATCATATCCAATCCATCCATTTTTCGTGGCTATGTATAACTGGCCGTTTTGATCCTGTCGTCTCAATTGATGAGTTGATGGGATCAGTCGTTTCAGAAGACTTCAACGCCCTGCTGACGATGTCTGTCTCCGAACAGATTCCATCTCATCAACTAGTTTGTGACAATAAATTGATTGTGAGAGGTGGATGTGCAGCTTGGATACTCTGTGTCTGTCAGATGAGTGACCATTAGGATCCGTCCGGACACACCAATTCCTGCTTTGAGGCTGAAACTCTGTCGGCAACAGATGTCAAGTACAGGGCAGGGGAGATGAGCTAATTCCTGCGCCGTCTCCTTCGCCAGCAAGTTTCTGAGGACATTTCTCGCCAGCAGCATCATCAGCGATCGCTAGAGATCGTGATCAAGGGTAGAGGAAGATAGCGCAGGGTGTTGGACACGTCTTTGTTGAAGCAAGCCAAACGACGCCAGTCAGTAACCATGCCCACAGATCCGGACTGGAAACCTACTACCCGCCCCCACCCCCACCCCCACCGCATACCCCTGTTATCACTTTGAGAAAGAGAGCAGGGCACCCCAAGCACACCCGGAAGACGTGAAGCTGGGAACGGGAGTGAGGGGATTATGGGGGCGGAAAGGGGGTTAGGGGTGGATGGGCGTGGCTGAGGAAGCTGGCCACGGGGCCATCAGAGGTTGGAGGATGGTCGTGAACGTCCTGCCCTTCAGATAGCAAATTCAGTCCGTCAGTCAATCGACCACTCAATCAAACAGTCGATCAGTCAACCGATTAATAAAAAAAGAACAAGAAAAGACAAGAAGGGAAGAAAGTCAGGAGGAGGAAACGGAGAGAGCAGATGAAGGAAAGGGATGAGTAAAGAAAAGACATTGCCCCACCAACCTCACCACCACTGCTACCCACAAAAATGAATTAAATTAAAATAATAAAAGAAAGGAAAGTAAGAAGATCGTTTGAAACACACATACACAGACACAGACCCAGACACACACACAAACACAAACACACACACACACACACACACACACACACACACACACACAGAATGTTTGACCTCCGGCCAGTATACATTTGAAGTGCACTTGCACACACATGATCGCGGAAAGAAAAGACAACGAGCAAATAAATGAAATAATACCAAAAGTTTAAACACAACATGTTCGTGTGTGTGTGTGTGTGTGTGAGAGAGAGAGAGAGAGAGAGAGATTTGGGAAGGAAAGTTTGGCCAAGTGATGGAAGTTATGTGGGTGTGCGGAGCGGCATTTCTGGCAGCCAAGGCACACTGTAGGCGGGTGTTGGCGTCATTGCTGATCAAACGTGGCCCCTCATCTAACTCCCGGCTCTCATCTTGCCACAAACTCAGCAAGCTCCTCGTCATACACAGACGCACTCATGCATACACGCGCGCGGACACACACGCAAACGCGCACACGCATGCACGCACGCACACACACACATGCACGCACACATATGCACATATATTTTTTCAACTCGCAGGCACCTTTTCGTCATCTTCATGCGTGGACAGTCATGTCCTCTCTCTCTCTTGTGCACATCCTTTTTTTTCTCTCTCTCACTCTTCCCCAAACTACTTTCGCTTTGTCTGCCCCTCTCTCCCCTTCTCCCTTTTCAGTCCCTCTCTCAGTCTCTTCGACACAAACGCTCTCACTCAGATGGGGAGAACATATATCAAGAAGACCTAACCCTCCTTTCAACTTTCAATCCCCGATTAGATTTCTCTGATCAGCGTGTGTGACGGAGAAGAGAAGCTGTGAGACTGGGCCGTGGTGATGTGATCTATGGGCGGAAAGGATGACAGGAATACAGCCAGGGCCCTGGCTCCTGGCTTCTTCCATCCAATCGCCACAGTGGGGGAGAAGGGGAAGATGCAGGGGGTTGTTGTTGGAGGGGATGTTGAAAACGAGGGTGGGTGTGAGGATGGGAAGAGAAGTAAATCCAAAATCGCGAATTCTAATCACTTGCTGTCTGCACGTTCTTTTGTGATGTTTTTTTTTTGTTTGTTTGTTTGTTTTTGTTTTGTTTGTTTGTTCCTGTGGGGAAATATATGCAGACAGTTTTAAAATGTTTTTTTTCCTCCAGTGCCTAACACACACACACACACACACACACACACACACACACACACACTTCTATGCATTCCATTTCTCTGATATATGTATACATACATGCACATGTTCTTTGATGTGAGTGAACAGGCGCATGTGTGCACATAATATGCCTCACGTGCACGCGCATACCCACATGCATGCACATTCAGAGATATGTTTACGACAGTTATGAAATTGTGTGTGGAAAATCACATTGCTCTCTCACTCTCTCTCACTCACTCACTCTCTCTTTCTCTGTGTGTCCCCTCCCTCCCTCTCTCGGGTATATACACACGATCTCACTCACACCAATGGAGACAGTGACATAAAATAAGGAGGACCTAACCCTCCTTTCAACTTTCAGTTACCGATTTCTGTGATCAGAGAGTGTGACGGAGAAGAGAAGCTGTGAGTCTGGGCCGTGGTGAAGTGATCAGTGGGCGGAAAGGATGATAGAAATACAGCCAAGGCCCTGGCTACAGTTAAGGTGTGTGTGTGTGTGTGTGTGTGTGTGTGTGTGGAGGGGAGGGGAGGGGGAGGGATCGGGTGTGTGTGTGTGTGTGCGGGGGTGGGGGGGTAGAGGACAGTGAAGGGTGTCAGTATGGGGAAGGGGTTGCGGAGATGGTGCAGGAAACGGTGTGGCAGAGCGGAGGGGGAGGAAAGAATGGAGTCGAACGCTTCAAGAGTTTTTTTTTTTTTTTTTCTTCTTCTTCTTCTTCTTTTTTCCAGTCTGGTGACTAGATGTCTGAAGTGTATTATTCCTCTGAGAAAGAGATACAGACAGCTTGAAAAAAGAAAAGAAAAGAAAAAAGAAGAAAACAAAGGGAGTTCTCGAACTTTTTTTTCTCCCAGGGCACATGGCATGTGCTCTGTCTGTCTGCCTGTCTGTCTGTCTGTCTCTCCCTCTGTCTCTCTCTCTCTCTTTCTCTCCATACCATGTGAGACCGCTGTTGTATGTTAATGGATTTGGTGACGTTTGGATGCAACAAAACATATGTGATGTCAGTTTTTTCCCTTCCACATTATAAGCAAAGAATCGTTGATCAGTTTGGTCAGATGTGACAGGAAAAATAAAGGAATCGAAAGAAAACTGATTATATTAATTCGCTTTAAAGAAACACCACAAATTGCAGTATTTGGACTATGGAATATCATAATGTTACTATAAGCATATGTAAAATTCAGATTTGGTATTTCTCCTACTCACGTTTATAAAGTGCAATAAATGAGGATGTGCTACCAAGGCACTTACTATGTCCTGCTTGTAATCAACATCTTGAGGGCGAGTCACATGTGTTGTTTGAATGCAAAGCATACGAGGACCTCGGAAAAGATGAAATGGCTCATGCAAATGAGGCTTTGTAACGTCATGCACCAGTAAAGTTTCTGTTATTTGTACGGCTTTCTGTATTAAAAACAACAACAGAAACAAACAAGAAACAGCAACAGTGATTAGGACTGAGTGCTGAACATCAGATTTAGGCCATGGCGTGTATCGTTGATTGAATTAACTTTAAGGATTGCATAAGATAACAAGCAAAATAAAGAAGCAGCTTGGTTTTAAAAACTTGTCGAATCTGCACTTTTGAATAAGTCAGATGCGTGTGGGAATGCCATGTCTATTTAGATTAGATTTACCTCCTTCCGGTCCCATTAAATCAAAATGACCGTGATTGTTTAGTTATTAAAAAAACAAAAAACAAACAAACAACCAAAAAAAAAAAAAAAAAAAAAACCCGTCTTAAGTCTATCTCTCTCTCCCTCTTTCTGTCAGTCTGTATGTATGTGTGTCCATGTTTGTGTCTGTATGTCTATGTCTTGTGTGTCTGTGTCTGTGTGTCTGTGTCTCTTTGTTTGTCTGCTTGTTTCTCTCTGCCTGCCTGCCTGCCATCCTCTCTCTTTCTCTCTCTCTGTCACACACACACACACACACACACACACTCGCAGTAAATCTTGTTTCCTGACAGATCCCTGGAGCGTTGAATTGAATGTTGCCTGTCCCACATCTAATTCCAAAATCAGTTAACGAATTTTTTCACAGCCCGCTCGGCACTCCTTCGGGCCATGCTTTGGTCTTTGGGGAGGAAGGGCGCAGGTAGGGTTACTGACTGGGTTTGAGCTCTTCATGGACATTTTATGCATTTATTCATCGCAGGTTTGTACTTTGAGTTGGTGGTGTGCCTTTTTTTAGGAAGAAAAAACCAACAACAAAAAACAAAAAAAACATGCCTGAAGAAATTACACAACTCCACCATAGTGAAAAAGTGATGGTAAAGAAGCAAGCGAGAGAGCAATCCTGCAGTTTCATCGTTAGACACCAACCAGCGCTTGCTTTTTTTCTTTTTTTTTTCTTCTTTTTTCTGTTGACAGAACAGATTGACATTTTGATCCAAGAAGAGGGTGAATTAGTGTGAGTAGGATGGTACTGTAAGTTCAGAACTATACTGACGACATCAGAATCACTGAGGTGGGTGGCAGAAGAATCAGCCGGGTTGAATATCGGACCGGAAGGCGTGATGGCAAGGACGGAAATGCCAGGTGACGCTCGGCTTCTGGCTTACAAGTAAACTCGTGGTCAGATCTGGTCTCACACCCAGTCTTTTGGCTGCTTACGTCGATTACTGCATGCTTGCATGTCCATGAACAATATTTTTTTTTTGCGTATGTACAGTGTAATTGTTTTCCATGTAATTAAATGAAAGCTGGGGGCAAGAGGGAGTGGGGATGGGGGCGTCGTCGTTGAATGGACTTCGAATAAAATTAATGAATTCCTGAATACATCAGTACTAGTCCTCACACATTGAATTGATTATTTTGTTACCGTGCCCAAAGCGAATCTATACAAACACAATTAAACCTAGCTTTATTTAATTCATTTTTTATTCCACTAAAAAGCATATATTTGATTAATTTTTTTCTACATTCATTATATTCATATTTTGATGTGTTAATTTATGATCAAGTCCTGAAGCACTGATTTACACAAGTTTTATTATATTTATCTGAATGTAAATGGGGCTGTGTTAATTGATAATCGGATAGTAAAGCGTTGATTTTCACATTCACTGCCCTTTTTGTGTGTGTGTTTTTTTTCTGTTTTTTTTTCTGAAAGTCTGTAATTGAATGACAACTTTTTGATGGTTGTACATTTATTTCTACCTGAAGGGATTCTTAACCTTCCATCTCCTTAAACCTCTTTTTCACGTAAAACAAAAATTCGGCAGATACGCAAAGCCAGACTTTCGGTGACGAATCGACTCTCCGTACTTGGGGATTTGAGTACCTGCGAATCCCCCAAACCCGCTAAATGTACGGTGTGTGATGTGGATTGGACAGATATGGCGCTTTGACCTTTATGGCAGCGCTTCCGGGTAGTGATCAATGGAGTTGTCTGGAAGAGCTACGGTACCATAGGGGTTGGTTTTCCTGTCAGCGTTTCCTTCACAGAGTGACCTTTCTAAATCTCGGAGACTCTCTCTCTCTCTCTCTCTCCCCCCCCCCACCCACCCCGTGTTTTCGTGTAGCAGGCTTTCTCTGCCTGTGCCCAATGAAAAATGTCAGACTTGTCATTTCTGTGTCCTCATATCAAAAGACTCTGGTGGGGAATGGAAGAGTGACCAACCTATTTCTGTCTTGCAATTACAGAGGAGGCAGGGCTCTTGACATGCAATCATGTAATTTCATGTCCTCACGGTGAATAAAAAGAATTCCCTCGTATCCTTGGAACCTCTCATGTCCATAGTTCCTTCCCCAAGTCTGTCATCTTTTTGCCGTTTGCTGATAAGCTTTGAGCTGTAAAGACGATGTTGGGGTCGTGAATGTTTGTTTTTTTTCTTCGTTAGTTTGTACCAGCAGTTTATTCAAGTTCTGCTCTTTTGGGGGACATTTTATCCTCAAATTTGAGAGTGAACAAAGATTGACTGATGCGGAGACAATGAAGAAAAGATGACAAATTTAATTCACGTTTATCATTCCTGATCAGTCTCTGTCGTTGATTATTGGCCACAAATAAAACGTTGGCAACAAATGTTATCCAGAACTGAACTCATCATTTTCCCTTGGAATGTTATCCCTGGGGAAAAAAAAAGAAGACTGACGTCTTGTTTCATCTATGGGAGAGAGTGGACGACAAGTCTAATAATTGTTTAATATAAAATTTTCGATATTCTATTCGGTCATTTTAAGAAGAAATGAGTGGGTTTGACACCATTGTCAGTGATGTGAGGAAAAAAGGCTGTTGACATTTCATGTGATGTATACACTGAGATTGATAGACCAGTAGAATTATGATGCTCGAAAGAGATGGGTTCCCTTTATTTTGTGATGAGTGGAAGAGAAGGGTTCCCATATGTCGTGATCTGTGGTTGAGATTGTTCTTAGCTCACGTAACCTGTGCAATATTTTTTCTTATGTCATGATCTATGAAAGGTAGAGTTCTGTGGAACAGAAAGGCTTATAATGCTTGTGATATGTCGTAGTTCTTATGATCTGTGGAAGAGAGGGGTTCGTATTGTGATGTATTTTATGATCTGTGACGTATGGAAGAGAGAGGTTATTTCTTGTGATGCATGGAAAAGATGGGATCTGTGGAACAGGAGGCTTTGTATTTCTTTTGATCTGTGGAAGGTATAGAGGTTCTTATTTCTAGTGTTCTGTGGAAGAGAGGGGTTGTTATGGCTTGTGATCTGTGGAAGAAAGAGGTTCATATTTCTTTCTTTCTCTCTCTCTCTCTCTCTCTCTGTGTGTGTGTGTGTGTGTGTGTGTGTGTGTGTGTGTGTGTGTGTGTGTGCATGCTCTTGTGTACACGCGTGAAACTGAATTGGGTTTTGTCCATAAGTGAGCATCCACAATCCTAAGCGGGAGGCGAGAGTAATGCGGGGTATGGGGGAGGTAGGTTTGGGGCTGGGAATGTGTTTCATTAGGGCACCGGGGTGGTTTTACAGTTGTAAGTATTGATCATGCCCTGTCATCAGACAGGCATGTGAAACTCTTTTCGCCTCGACTCCTCCCCCTCCGCCCCCATCTGTCCTCTCTCTTTCTCTCTTTTTCGAATCTGGATCTAGAATTGTATTTGTTGCCGATCCAGCTGCAAGGAGGTTATTGTTTATTGTCTGTTTCTCCTATTTTGTTGTTGTTGTTGTTGTTGTTTGTGTATTTTCTTTTGTAGATTTATTTGTAATACTGGTTGCGATAATGTGGGTGGGATAGGTATACATCAGTTCGAATGTAGATCTTCACACACACACACACACACACACACACACACACACACACACACACACACACACACACAGCCCCCTCCCTCCCCCTCCCCCCATCCCTCCACACACAGTGTGAGGTGCGTTCTAGCGACAGGCCCCCAGGTGGCGATAAGGAATGCGGGGCAGGGCTGAAGTGGCCAGATGGGGATAGCCTGGTCAGGACAGTCAGCTCCCCCACTATCGATTGACAACTTGAAGGCTGCTGGCCTGGTCTGGCCTGGCTCCGCTTCATCGGGAGGTGTACAGGCTGGTTAAGGAGTAGGGGAGAGGTGGGGCGTGGGGATTGTAAGGGGGGCGAGGGGCCCGGGGGGGAGTGTCGGTGGGTCGAAGGAACACAGTGCGTGTACGCACGTTCTCACACGGACCCCCCTAACCCCTCTCTCCCCGGCTGTCCGTCTCTCTCTGTCTCAGTCTATCTGCCTTTCTGCCTGCATACCTCACCTGACGTCTTTCTCTCTCTCTCTCTCCCCCGCCCCCCCTCTCTCTGCCGCTCATTCACCCACAACACTAGCTTACGAGGCTTTCGACTATCTGACATTCAGTCTGTGGTGACACAATGGAAGGAAACCTTGGACATGTGTGTGGGACATATTGATCGAAGCAGCTGCTGGCTACTGACGTCCATATGTTTTGGAACAAAATATGATGATGTTAACGCTTGACCAAGAGGAACCTTGCGGCAGAGAATTCCACCCTCGACCCTCCCAGCCGCTGCAGGGATCAAACCCAGATTAAAAGTCCAACGCTGTAACCGATCGCCAATCGCGCCCAGTTATACACATATGATCGGTCGGCGAATGCCGCGATTTTAATGATGATGTATCATCTCATACCCCCCCTCCGCAACACGCAACACCCCACTTCCGTCCTACCTCACCACACCCCACTTCCGTCCTACCTCACCACACCCCACTTCCGTCCTACCTCACCCTACTCCATTCTCAAGATGAATGAAGGAATGAAAGCAGTTTGTGATAGGGGCGTATGATATAAGCTTAAGATATAATTCCCTTTGCAGCCAACAGAATGCGAAATGCTTCAGCATGCGAGATATCCCAGCAACCAGATTAAATGACTGCACAAGACGCGTGCACTTTTTTTTCTGATTCTGTCATCATGTGGTTCAATGCATGTTTGTTTCTTTGGGGTTTTGTTGTTGTTGTTGTTGGTTGGTTGTTGTTTTTTGTTTGTTTGTGTCTTGACATAAAATCTGGAGAGTATACATCATGAATACTAACCCACATGCACGTTCTTGGAAACAAAAATTGATGTGCATGCTTGAAAAAAATCACACTCTCTCTCTCTGTCTTTCTCTCGAATGCATGCATGTGTATGTATGGGATTGAACTGATCATGCAAATTACATGAAATTTGTTCATAAAATGATATGTTTTGCTCTTTCTCGTCCATTTGTCTGAAGGGCTAAATGGACATTCATTTTTAAACTGAGAAACCTTGACATTGTTTATCTGTCTGTCTGTTTGTCTGTCTGTCTCTCCCTGTCACTCTCCTTTAAGACTGATAAAAAGATAAAATAATGCATCAAGCATAAATACAGATGCCCTAGTTCACGCCTGTTCCCACAGTCTCCTTAACTTCTAACTTTCAACTCCAGGAGTTTTGAATTTATTGCCAGCACAGCTACTTGCCGAGAACTATCGATGGTTTCCAATGTTCAGTCAGCTACCATTCTTCAGATGAAACAACAGATTGGCTTCAAGTTGGATCGAAACCGAGAAGACGTCGGAACCGCCGTGCGTGTGTGTGTGTGTGTGTGTGTGTGTGTGTGTGTGTGTGTGTGTGTGTGTGTGTGTGTGCGCGCGCGCGCGCGCGCGCGTGACAGATTTAAGACCACTCAGATAAGAACTGTTAAAGTGCATTGGATGAAAAAAGAAAATATGTGAAACTGACAGTGGTCTTGGAGAGAGTGAGGATGAGGATGGTTGAGGGGGGATTAGGTTGTGTGTGTGTGTGTGTGTGTGTGTGTGTGTGTGTGAGGGGTGGGGAGGCAGATATACAAAACGAATCCCAAACTTGAATACAAATACGGAAAAAAAAGTACTTGAGATCATCAGATATAGGAGAAAGGAACAGGTGACTAAATCGGAGTAGGTGTTGAGGTGTTTTGAGGTGTAATGTGTGCGTGAGTTTATTATGATGGTGGTGTTGCTGCTGCCATTGGTCATTCGCAAAAACCGTGTTGCATGTGCTAATGGTTCTTGTGTGCTGAAAGAGAGGACAGACAGACAGACGGAAGATGAAGGTGGCGAGCTCATCTCGTGGCGACAGCCTTTGGCGGTACCGTGGGTCCATTGGCCGCCAGTGGGCGCTAATGAGTCGGGCCTGTGCGGCGCCTCCTTGCCTAGGGCGAAGCAAGTGACAAGACATAGAGGTCCGCCATGTAGGAGAACTGGACTGGATGTCTGCAGTGACAGGCCCGTCACTTGGGGCACGTCCACCCCGCCAGCAGCTGTGAGGCTGAGGGCAGAAGTGTGCAGGGCCAATGTCCTGGCCAATTTTGGGGCCCAGTCATAAAAGTGTTTCCACTCACCCACCCTCGACTGCAGTGTACATTGTGTATGAATGTATGTTTGTATGTATGTATGTTTGTTTGTATGTATATATACATGTATTTGTATACATGAATGTGTGTGTGTGTGTGTGTGTGTGTGTGTGTGTGTGTGTGTGTGCGCGCGCGCCATTGTGGGTTCATAGGGGGTGGAGGAGTTGTCGAAATTATTGGAACTGTCAGAAATGATTTGACTGCAACTGTAAGACATTGTTGAAATTGTCAAAAAGGGTGTCATTGGAACTGTCAGAAATTCTTTTTTTTTTTCTCCCCTGTTTTTGAACTGTGAAAATAATCTCATTAAACCCGCCAAAAAGGATCGACGGAGTCACCAAAAATTATCAGATGGGAACTATGTGAAATTATCTTATTGGAACTCTCTAAAAATATTGAAACTGTCTAAATTGTCTTATTGGAACTTAAGGTTTTATCTTATTGAAATTGTCAGAAACTGACATTTTGGAACGGGTTATATATATATATATATATATATATATATATATATATATATATATATATATACCTACAAAACATTCTTTCTGTCTGCTAGTGTATTTCTTTTAATATCAAAGTGGATTTTTCTACAGAGTTTTATGACAAGAAACAAATGCACTATTTTTAGCTGACAAAATTCTGTTTAGATCTCTCTCTCTCAGTCTGTGTCTGTCTCCCTTTCTGTATTTTCTCTCTCTTTCTCTCTCTGTGACCCCCCACCCCCCTTCTCTCCCGCCTCCATTTCTCTCTCTCTCTCTCTCTCTCTCTCTCTCTCTCTCTCTCTCTCCCTCTCCCCACCCCAGTCTCTACCTTTCTCTCTGTCACCATTTCTCTCTCTCTCCCTTTCTCTCTCTCTCTCTGTGTCTCTTTCAGTCTGCCGGTCTGTCTGTATGTCTGTCTATATGTCTCTCTCTCTGTCCCCCACCCTCTGTTCCTCTCCTAGTCCATCACCAGATCCTTGTTAAAAATTAATGATCGATGTGGTTATTGCAACCGTATTGGAATACTGGACCTGACAGTGGCATGTTCACGTCGTTTCGTGTTTTTGTGTCACCTCTTTCCTCTCCTTTTCACCAGTAATTGATGGACTTAGACGGCTTTTGTCTCACTTCGTTTTATTTTCTCTTGTTGGACGGGAGAGAGAGGGCGGAGGGGTAGTGGACGCATGAATAAAAGATCAGCAGGTAGGCAAGCATGCTGCTGGTGGTTGTCAAGACTGATGGCAAGTGGATAAACAGATATACAGACAGAATGAGATCTCTCTCTCTCTCTCTCTCTCTCTCTCTCTCTCTCTCCTCTCTCCCCCACCCCCCACGCCCCCCTCTCAATTTTTTTGTTTCTCTGTCTTTCTGTCTGTATCGCTGTCTCTCTCTCTCTCGTGTTTTTAGGGTTTTTTTTTCCTGTTTCTTTCTGTCTCTCTTGCCTCTTTCTCCCTCTCCCTCTCTTCCACAGACAGCATGTCCTGTAAAATTGTGAAATAAAGGACATGGAAGGGGAGCCAAAACAAAGGTTTGAACATTCCCGTTCTGTTATGTTATTCTTTGTTGTAGACAGGCTTGGGGGAGGGGGGGTGGCGGGGAGGGATGGGGAGAGACAGGGGGGGGGGGGTGGGGGGGGGGGGGGGGGGGGTTTTTAGTGCCTTCAGAAGTGAACATGTTATTTGGTGATTTGACAACGGGGAACGTGCCTTGTCTTTTATCTGTTTATGTATGGAAAACAGCATTCAAAAGAAAACAAACGAACAAACAAAACGAAACATAAAAGAAAGAGAGAGCAGCCAAGTAGGGTAAGAATGCTTGTACACACACACACACACACACACACACACACACACACACACACACACACACACACATTGTACACACACACACACACACACACACACACACACACACACATTGCACACACACACACACACACACACACACACACACACACACACACACACACACACACGACATCGTTGTACTATCTCAAATCCTAGTTGGAGTTCAGAGCCAGTTGGATAATCTGACATGGGCTTCAGACAGGCTAAGTGTCACGGTCAGTTAATTTTGCAGAAAACTAAGATAACGGTTAATCACTCGTACACACTCATGCTTGGTTTTCGGTTATCGAAACAGACTTGCATGTACCAGTATCTGTCGAAGACTGTGTGTCAGCTTTTCTGTTCCACACTTGTGGCACCCAGCAGAGGAGGCTGAATAATACAAGATGTCTTACCATCTCGCCTGCCAGTTACCTGGGACAGGGCCTTCTCATTCATTCTTCAGCGGGATTGTTGGAGGCTGTGTCACACCTCTGGATCTCTCCATGCACTTTGCCTCGTGAAGGCTGGTGTTTTGTCAGAAATAAAGACTACGGATCATTGTCAATTGTTTGTGCAATGTGCTTGTCAGACTTTGTAGATCTTTGCCCATTCTCTGTTCAGGGCCTTTGTTGGACTTTGTTGGTCTTTGCCGATTGTTTGTTCAGGACGTTTGTCAGACTTTATGGATCTTTGCTGAATGTTTCTTTAGGATGTTTGTCGTGGACTTTGTGGGTCTTTGCCGATTGTTCAGTACATTTGTCAAACTTTGTGTATCTTTGCTGAATGTTTCTTCAGGATGTTTGTCGTGGACTTTGTGGGTCTTTGTCAATTGTTTGTTCAGGACGTTTGTCAGACTTTGTGGAGCTTTGCCGAGTGTTTGTTCAGGACGTTTGTCGTAGACTTTGTGGGTCTTTGCCGATTGTTTGTTCAGGACGTTTGTCAGACTTTGTGGAGCTTTGCCGAGTGTTTGTTCAGGACGTTTGTCATGAACTTTGTGGGTCTTTGCCGATTGTTTGTTCGGGACGTTTGTCAGACTTTGTGGAGCTTTGCCGAGTGTTTTTTCAGGACGTTTGTCGTGAACTTTGTGGGTCTTTGCTGATGGTTTGTTCGGAACGTTTGTCAGACTTTGTGGAGCTTTGCCGATTGTTTGTTCAGGACGTTTTTCAGACTTTGTGGAGCTTTGCCATTATTCCTTGTTCTGAGCGTTTGTCAGACTGTGTGTATCTTTGTCATTAATTTTTGTTCAGAGTGTTTGCTAGACTTTTTGGATCGTTGCCATTATTTTATATATATATATATATATATATATATATATATATATATATATATATATATATATATGTGTGTGTGTGTGTGTGTGTGTGTGTGTGTGTGTGTGTGGGGTTTTTTTTTTTTTTTTTTTTTTTTTTTGGCTTGTTTAGAACATTTGTTAGACTTTGATCTTTGTTGGTTGTTTGTTCAGGACCTTGTGGATCTTTGCCTATCATTCAGGGCGTTTGTTAGACCTTGTGAAGCTTTCTCGATTGTTTGTTTAGGACTTTGTGAATCTTTGCCAATGATTATTCAGGGTGTTTGTTAGTCTTTTCAATTTGTGGATCTTCACCCATTGTTCGTTTTGTTGTTGTTGTTGTTGTTTTGTGGGGACTTTTGGAGGCCATCTCTTTTCTTAATTGTTTATGTAAGTAACAAGTTTGTAAAACTTTTGTTGAGAGCTTACATGTTTGCCGACTGTCTGTGTAGCGTTTTGTCAGACTTGACTTGATTCCCTTATGTGTTTACTGTTTTGTTTGTTGTATACAGTATGTTTGGTGGACACACAGAGAGTAGTGTGTGTGTTTGTGTGTGTGTGTGTGTGTGTTAGGTGACAGAGCTATGTATTCATTCTTGAATGGGTACTTTCTGCTTGATGTGCACAGCAGACAGAGGCTGAGTGACATTGTTTATGTGGCACTCGTGCTCATCAAAACAACTAGAAAACCAGGCCACACACATGCCTTAGCATCGGTGTTATCTTCTCATCCCTTGATGTGGTCAGACTGGCCAGGGAATTCGTTAATTAACCTGCCATAACCTTATGTTTTTGGTGTTCTTAATCAGTGTGCAGTTTGCAAAGCAGCTGGCCAGCAATGGAAACATGCAAAACAACAACAGCAACAAATACACAAAAAAGTATATTTTTAAGAGCCACTGTGGCAAAATGGGTTAGGTGCAGGAGTTATGCTCATGTGTTCACCAGTGATCAGGGTACAAGGCCCCATTTCAGCCTGGTATTGTGTTCTTTGGAAAGTCATTTTGCTCTTATTTTCCTCATTCCACCCAGGTGTGAACTGGTACCTGACCTAGGATGGGGACTGTTAAAATAATGGAAGGAGAGGATCAGGCCCTGCATTCCTATGCCGAGCCCTAGATACAATGGATAAGGTGAATTTACTTTCCTGATGGCTGTAAAAAGGCTTTTGTACCTTTAACCTTAACCTACAGCAATCAGCAGTACATAGTACATGGGTAGTTTTCCCTTCATGCCTGTACTCTTCCCCTGTTCTTCAAGTACCCCACCCCACTCCTCTCATCCTACCCCTCCAGCCCCCTACTTGAGTCATAGTTTTGCATGTGCAGATATGGGGTAGCCTATATGGATTGGTCCACATTGGACCCTTGAGAGTACTTACGTGACAGTGAAACTGAAACCAGGCATGAGCAGATGAAGTGTTCATTGGTCTTGTGAGACTATGGAATTGCAGAACTTAAAAAAAGAAAAGAAAAAAGGATTGGGTGGGGTAGTTGTTTTCTGTTTGGTCTGATTGTTGGCATTGCATCATTGTCATCGTTTGTGACATTGGAGATGAAAGGGAAGTGGGGCTGGTAGAAAGTTGTCAGCTTCTGGAGGAATGGCACATGGTGTGTGTGTGCGTGTGTGTGTGTGTGTGTGTGAGAGCGAGTGCATGTGTGGTTGATGGTAGGAGGGGTGTGAGGTGTGAGCTGAAGAGGTGGTGGAAAAAGCTGATGATGGGAGGTGGGAAGGTTTTTCTGGGGGCACTCATGAGTTCAAAGTTTATCTTCTGAAGCCATTCATCATTTTCTGCACTGGGAGATTGCTCGGAGAGACAGAGAGGAGGAGCAGAGAAAGATGAGCAGCCACAACCCTGTTCTCAGACTGTTGGTAGAAAGGGGAGGGGGAGTGGACATGCAGGGTGGTGGGGGAGAGATCATGCATGTCCAGGTACATATGTGTGTGTGTGTGTGTGTGTGTGTGTGTGTGTGTGTGCATGGAAGGGAAGGAGAGCAGCGGATCACAGCTGAACAAAAACACCACCACTTTTTCCCCTTACTTTGTCAGAGCACTGTTTCATCTCCAAACAAGAAGTTCACACAAAACTTTGGACTGTCTTTACATTGAGAATAAATGCGAACCGGGGATTAATGAAATAAAATAAAATAAAATGGAATAAGATAAGAAAAAATAAAATTTTGAAAAGATACACATCTACGCATGAGAACTGAGTGGGCAGAAGTTAAATTCTGTAATAATTCATGGAAAACTTGGGAAGAGGGAGG
The DNA here is from genome assembly GCF_041734735.1 of Babylonia areolata. NCBI lineage: Eukaryota > Metazoa > Mollusca > Gastropoda > Neogastropoda > Buccinidae > Babylonia > Babylonia areolata. The sequence continues at coordinate 41,116,645 of NC_134894.1, forward strand.
AAAAAAGAAGAAAATAATAAACCCCAGAACTTCCGCTTTGCTGTTTTGCGTGATGAATAATAAGCACAGCAAGGCGCAAGGGGGAGAGAGAGCAGGAATTTGGAAACAAACTTGTAGATGTCTTCTGTCCTTTGTGTGTGTCTGTATGTATGTATGTGTGTGTTTGTGTGTGTGTGTGTGTGTGTGTTTGTGTGTGTGTTTGTGTGTGTGTGTGTGTTTGTGTGTGTATGAATCATTCAGAGAGAGAGAGAGAGAGAGATCTATACATATATATTATCTAAAACACAGTAAAAGGCAAGGCATTTAAAAATGAATTTAAAAAACACACACACGCATGCACTTATGTGCACACACATGCACTCACGCACAGAAGAAGAAGAAGAAAGCAAAAGGAACAGTATTCAAGGAAACTAATATCATAAATGTAACTGAAAGAAAAAAGCAGACAGTGAAAGATTGCATCACAAGGGTTTTGTTGAAAGATTCAGTATCATCATGGCATTTTATATTTAGAAAATATGTCTGTGTGTGTGTGTTTGTGAGTGTATGTGCTTGCGTGCACACAGTTCATGCATGCTGATGAACACGGGCACATCCACACACACACACACGCATGTGTGCACAAACACAGACAGACAGACACACACACGCGCACGCGCGCACACACGCACGCACGCACGCACATGCACACACACACACACACACACACACACACACAAGCATTCAAGCCCAGACACACGTGTATGTTCAGGTAGTTAAGTCTGCTCAGAGACAAGGAGAGAGTTAGAGGCTTGAAATCCCATTATATAATTCAAAATTCTCTGTCTTGCTAGTCAATATCAGATCTCATAAGATCCAAAATTCTCTCCTTCATGCAAATAAGCCTCTTTCATACTAGTCTGCATGAAATCACATCAAATTCAGAATTTCTCTGTCATACTAGTCAGCATGAAATCTCATCAAAGTCAGAATTCTCTCTTTTATACTTGTCAGCATGAAATAACATAAAACTCAGAATTGCCTTTTTCATGCAAGACCACATCAAATCATATAATCCAATCTTATTCCCAGTTCAGAAGATAGTGTCAGCGGAAACATTTAGAAAATGAAATTAAGTGTGGAGAAATGAGGTGAAATGAAATGAAACAAAGAAAAGAAAGCTGAAATGAAGTGAAATTAGAAGCCCTTCGCTCAGAAGGTAGAAGAAAAGCATCAGATTGACATTTATTGATCTTGAAAACCCTCCATTATAAGGGGAACATTGGGGTATTTTTTTTAAAAAAGAAGAAAGAAAAGTTTTATCAAAAGGCTGTCAGGCAGATGGACTTGTTCTCAGCTGGACTTGTCTCAAGAATTCAAAACTGTGTGTCTGGAAGCCTCCTTGTGTCCTTTGCAGCACAGCTAGGGGTGACACCACCCACACCCTTTGTGACAACACCTGTCACTCTTTGTTTTCTCTCATTTGTGTTAGCATGGCATTGGAAAAAAAAAAAACCTGGAAAAAGGGGACTTTTTAAAAAGATGGGAGATTGTTACACAGATTCAAAGAAAATTTGAGACTGTGTTCTTTTTAAGTTTTGAATATAATATTTCATTTGTGTTGCTCTTTTTGGGGGAAATTTGAGACATTATTCGTACCTCTTTAAAAAAAAATAAGAAGAAGAAAAAAAGCCAATTCTATGTAAAGTTATGTTGGAAATGAATAATTAATGGTTTCATTCTCTTCCCCAAATGTGCACACATATCTTCATTTTCTGCTTGCATATTCTTTGCTTTGATTGATTTAATCCTTTTGACTCTGATGTTGCTGAAAGTCAGCTGTTAGATTTAAGTTCATTCTGAAATAAGAGTACCATCCTGAAATAGCAGAACCTGGAGAAAAATCGGAATGAAATCCCAAACTTGTTCAGTTGTGGAAAAAAAGGCTTCTTTATTCACATGCTAATGGAACTCAGTTAACCTTTACACACCTTTTCTGTTTCTTATTCATTTCTTCATGGTCATTATTTTGTTTTAGTGTCATCGTTGTTCTGTTCGATCCACTAGTGGACATTGCTTATATTTCATTGAGATAAAAGGGTTAAAAGTTGATTGCAGAGCGAAAAAAAAATAAAGGAGAGTTTGTCATTATTTGTGCCTGCACGCTTAATGAAATGGGTAAAGTATGAACAAGAATTTTGCTGCAGTCTTAGGAGTTAATCAACGTAAGTGATCTCAAAAGATGATGAAGAGGTCTGACCTTTCGTGTGCTGAAATACTGATGCTCAGGGAACAACACTGAGGTGGTTCAGTTTTGGAACTGAATGTTGATTCCCACATGAACATTTCCAGAACGCTGAAAAATAAATCAGCCTAGTGGGCATTCTTATGAGAATAGTTTTTTATCTTATTTTTTTCATTATTATTATTTTTTTAATGTTTTTTGTTTTGCCATCTTGTAGAGAGATGATAGATTATGTTTTTTGCAATGCATGCGCAATGCAAAATTATCTTATCAACTGAGTGACAGTGTGTTTAAGATAATTTATGGCTATAAAAACACATAAGCATGAATGTACATGTGCATGCTCTTACACACACACCTGTACTCACACAGCCATATAATGATATTCGCATGGAAACACTTGCACAACATATAAGTATATAAACAGAGATTTTGACATATGTATACATATCAACACACATTTGTGTGCAAATGTGTGTGTGTGTGCATGTATACATATCAACATACATTTGTGTGCAAATGTGTGTGTGTGCACATACACACTCCTGTACAGGTACACAGGCTTCCACTCATGCTCACTCACATATGCTTGTACATATGCATGCACACACATGCATGCATACACATACATGTATGCGTGTATTTGAGAATGTGTACAGACACACATGCACATGCATATAAGATAACATCCCTCTCCCTCACACACGTGCGTAAGAATGCCTGCATATTCACACACAGACACACAAACACTGCACACAGGCAGCCAAACTCTCGGGAAGCGACTGGTCCTTTCCCAGGCACAGTAGACCACCTCCGCCCAGTCTCTTCCATTTCTTCCGCGGCAGTGCTTTTTCCTAGGGGCCCCATTTTAGTCACTGCCAGTGAAGTATTATACGAAAACCTCATGCATGAAAGCCCCTGGAAATTTGGAAATGTCAGAAAAATGGATGCACAGGGAGTTTGGGGAGGTCCAGAGTGGTGTTTAAAGTTAAGGGTGGGGGTGTGTTTAGTGTCCTTGTCTTTTCAACCCTCTGAACGGTGTCGAAGGGTTAATGTGTGCGTATGTGTGAGAGAGAGAGAGAGAGAGAGAGAGGGAGAGAGATTTAATACCCTGTCACCCTTAATGGGGTATAGAGGATTACATAAACACGTCATACTGCTAAGTCTTTACTAGGAAGTTTAACATAAACTACACTGTTTAAAAAACAACACAAGATGAATGATAGTCTCCTTTGGTATAGGACAGCTCAGGTAATTATTGTATTAGTAATAATGATAATAGTAATGATAATGTACATTTGTATAGAGCCCTTTCTTCTTAAGAGCTCGGGGCGCTTTTCATGAAGGAAAAATTTACACATTCCATAAACCACTCAGATGACTACTCTCTCTCTCTCTCTCCCTCCCCTGTCTGCCTCATACACGCAAAGTGGAGTTGGAGGCATGGGGTAGAATGGAAGAAGTAGGAAACCAAGAGTGCTTACAGATAGGTTTTGAAAACATTAGTTTTTTTGTGAAGAGCGAAAGGCAGAGATGGAGTCAGATGAACAGATACAGACACAGTCAGGTACAGACTGTCACATTCGCACAAACACTCCCACAGTTTGCAAAGAGGAAACCTTTGCACAGGTATCTGTGGATCCCATTTTCAGTGTTATTTTGTATTGTTTAAAAAACACAGTAATTGAGTGACAGTCTGATTCGTGCTCACTGTGCACACATGTTTAGGATGGACAGTGATGGTCATTATTTACAGAACTCTTTGACAATGTGTGTTTTGTACTGCTGAAATTTCAGAATATATTTCAGAGATTTCTGTTATATACATCATCAACACGTCTTTCTGTGCACACACAATGACAATGGACAGATGATGTACATTATTAACAGAACTCTGTGACTATGCCTACAATGGACAGTTGAAGTTTTCACCCTGTGTCAGGTGTTGTGTGTTTTCTGTTGCAGAGTACTCTCGGTCGTCACGTGTTCCAGCAGAGACAGTGCCTCTGTCAGATCCTATCTCAGCAACCCGCGTCCTGTGTGGGGCCCTCATCTTGCCCACCATCGCCACCGTTGTTGGCAAATTGATGTTCGGATCTGTGCAGTCCAACTTCCAGAGGACGTTGCTGGTAGGTCAAGTTTGTCATGCTTAAGAGGGTGCTGTGTGGTTTTCCATGACTCTAGATCGCAAGTTCTGCTTTTGCCAATTAACTTGAGTCTTGACTGGTTGATAACTGCAGTTCAGTTTTCACTACAGTGATATCACGTGACCAACACATCAATTTTAATTGTTTAATGATTCCAGTTCAGTTTCCAGATAGTGATATGGGCTGTCCATGTGCCACGAAAAACACAAAATATCATCCTGGAAAAGACTTTATTATAATGATAGACGAAAGTTGTTCAGAAAGCTAGAGTTAGTTTTTGTTTTCAGTATGTGTCTATTTATATGCCAGGGTGTAGTCTTGGCATGGATGAAATTTAATTGGTAAAATGTCGGCCATACAGATGCAGCATTCATGGAGTTCAAGATATTTAGCCAGCAAAGAAACATTGACATTTTGGGTACTGTCTCAATAATATACTGTTGACAATGACATGATGGGGGAAAATATTCAATCTGCCGTGCAAACGTTACTTTCTCACAGCATAACACGTCAATTCTGTTGGACTGTTGGCGAAGAAGCAAGGTGGCGCCACTGGTATTTATTCCGGTACAAAGACAACATTAACAAGGGACATAATTCTAAGATCATCATTCATATGTCTCTATCTTAACATGTACTTGCTGCCTGTAGCATGTATATACACCATGTTGCAGAATTGAGACATGGGCCATGTTTCAGCCCCAAAACATCTGGTGAACAGATGGTGACATGATTCATGGCAGCCACTGACATCTGTATCTGTTCAGTTTTGAATCTTATCGCAGAAAGTTCCTGTTTAAAAATGTGGTATCAGTGGCAACAACAGGACACACTGGCACACTCATTCCTTCAGAAATGGGCAATATATTCATGATCATTTCACTGTGCTTCAGGCAAAGATGCACAAAGATTTTTTGAAATGGTTCATGCACAAAGCTGTCTACAATTCTTACTCATGCCGAGGTTAAGCCAACAGACACTTGCTAAAGACCAGACTGTCCCCTCTCTTCTTGGGCAAATTTAATGCTTGCATTAAAAAGTCCTGTCCAGATATGTATCTTTTGATGTATATTGTTTTGTCCCCAAACCAGTTGCAGCCAGTGCTACTTGTGTGCTTTCTTGCTTGGTTGGCCTTTCACTTGCAAATTGATTTTCCAGTAATTGCAATCAGTCTTTCTGGGATCTTTTTCTGCCAGGTCTTTTTGTTTTCTTTTGTTGGTTTTCATTGGTATTTTCATCAATTTTTTCCTAGCTTTTCATGTTGTGTGTGTGTGTGTGCGTGTGTTTGTGTGTGTGTGTGTGTGCACGTGTGTGCATGCATATTTGTATGTTGGGTCATGCGATTACAAAAACAAGGACACAAACAAAAAAGCTTTGTTTATACAGCTTTGTCGGGCTGGATGCAGGGAGTCTTTGCTTCATGGTTAGAAGGATGACATTTACCAGGGACCCTAATTGTGTCTGTCAACCTAAAGTCCATCATTATTATGCAGGGCAATCATTTCTGGGGCCTTGTTATCCATGGGGCATTGGAACACCCTGAGTTTTCTGTGGTGCTAACACATTACTCTCTGAATGCTCCTGACACATCTGCGTAGGTCTGTTGGCAGAGTAGGTTTTCCCCTTCTTCCACTCACTGCCTTGCTCTGTCTGTCTGTCCCTTGTGAATTCTCTCGATCACTGTCTGTCAGTATGTCGTCTCTCTCTCTCTCTCTCTGAATCTCTCTCTTCTCTCTCTCTCTCTCTCTCTCTCTCTCTCTCTCTCTCTCTCTCTCACATACACACACGCACACAAACAAACACACACACAAACACACACCAGCAGCACAGATGGAAACCTATAATCTTCGGGGATGGACGGAGGCTGTTATTGTGCATGAAAACATACATGGTATGAGTATGCAAAAAAAAAATTCTGTAAGAATATGCCTGTTTTGTACAGCGCAAATCATTGCTCTTCCTAACCCCCACCCCTTGCCCCCCTCACCTCACTCCTTTAAAAAACAGTGCTAGCATAAAAATGTTTTTTTTTATTTCTAATTTTTATTTCAGTAAAACAGATTGTGAATCCTATGCAAAGGAAATACATTTTACGAATAGTAAAAGAAAGAAAAAAAAAAGCCTGATTCTTTGTCTTTCTGCCAGTCTGTCTGTCTCTTTCTGCTAATAGTTTGCAGCAGATAATATTTTTGTTGCAAAACCTGTTGTGTTCCATTAATTAAGGGACTAGCTGGTATTATGATCCCAAATCGTAAGTGAAAACAAGCAAAGGAAACAACAGCAATAACAATCCAAACAATTACAAAAAGATTACAGAAAAAGAACAAATGAAAATGGACAGGAATGCTGAAATGCACACTGCAACACAGATGGCATCCATATTCTGCAGAAAATCAAAACCTCAACACAAAACTTCTGTTCTCTGTCTCTGTCTCTGTCTCTGTCTCTCTCGTGCGCTTGCACTTTTGCTCATGCTGTTTCTGTGTCTCTGTCTCTGTGACTGTCATTTCCTTATCAGGAATATTTGTTGCTTGCAATCATAGCTGTACTGCTTTTCCTTCACTTGTGTCATAATCTGTTCTTGTACTCTTATCAGTGGCCTGAATAAATTGTCCCTATCCCTCGGTCGGTATGTCTGCCTGTCTGTCTCTTTATCTCTCTGTGCCTCTGTCCGTCTCCCTCTCTTTCTCTCTAACTCTGTCTGTCTGTCTGTCTGTCTGTCTGTCTGTCTGTCTGTCTCTCTCTCTCTCTCTCTCTCTCTCTCTCTCTCTCATTCTCCCTCTCCCTCCCCTTTCTCTCTCTCTGTCTCTGTCTCTCTGTCTCTGTCCCTGTCTCTCTCTCTATCTCTCTGTATTTCATATTTGTCTCTCAATCTCATATTTGTCTCTCAGTCTCTTCCTCTTGAACACCATGTCTCACTCTGTCTGTCTCTCTGTATCTGTCATACTGTTTGTCTATCCCTCTCTCTCTCTCTGCCTCTGTTCGTTCTTTAGTTTAGCGTCTTTTCACTACTAGTGATATTAGACGATAATAAAAAATAAAAAAAGAAAAAAGAAAAAAAAAGAAGAAAAAAAAGGGGGGAGGGGGGGGGGGGGGGGGAAAGAGAAGTGAGAATAAAACAACAGAAAAGGCAGAAAACTACTAAGAAATGCATAACTAACATGAAATTAGCTTTAACAGTAACAGTTCAATAATGATGATAATAACTAAAACCATTAACATGATTATGAAGTACATTAAAGGAATGTAGAAATAGGGCTATGAACGAATGTCTTTGAAAGTTCTACTAAATGAGCCTCGTTAGAAATAACTTCCTCAAAATCATCTGCAGAATAGTTACTCTGTGTGAAATACTTGGGCAAGAAGATACATAACTGCTGATATTGAAACAAACTATGATGCAAGCCGAACTGCTTACCACAAATGCATATAACATTTTTACTATATTTTGTCTTCAGCGCATCAAGTTTTTATACGGAAGAAAGTAGAGGTTATTAATCTTGTATAGCAAGCTGAAGAATTCAGTATTTTTTCTTTAATAATATGTTCGGGGAATAATGTCCCTTTCTGTTTTGAAGACTCTGTCTTCCATCGTTTATGATATCGACCCCATGCTGTTTTTTCTAACGTAGTGTATGCTTCTTTCATGGAAAGTTGGACAAGTATTTTTGTCGATTTTTCTGAATCTTGTGCTCCTCTTTTAGCTGCTTTATCAGCAGTTTCATTGCCATAAATGCCCACATGAGAAGGCACCCAACAGAAACTGACATCAGTACCTTTAATCCTCAAACAATGTACCAAATGATTTGCCTCAATAACTAAGTCATGTCTTGTTTCAAGGCTAAATGATTCTAGAGCATAAAGTACTGATTTGGAATCAACAAAGAATGCTATTTTCAAGAAAACTATTTGATGACTCAACAAGTAGCTCAATGTTTGTATAATAGCAACAAGTTCAGCCGTAAAAATGGAAAGATTCTTTCCAATAAAGTAAGATTTTTCAGCTTTAAAAGCTGGAATAATAAAAGCCGCGCCAGCATTTTTGTCATCAAGAACGGATCCATCTGTAAATATATGGAGATGATTCTGGTATTTTTCTGCTATGTGTATTCTGGCAGTACTCGTCGTGATATTGATGTTTTCTTCCTTTTTTGTTTCAGAATATTTGATATCAAAATCTGCTTTCAACACTTCCCAAAAAGGAATAGGAGTATAAGATGGTTTTATAGCTAACTCGTTCATGTTAACACCAGATTCTTTTAACAGATTTGAAACGTAAGATGCAACTGTTTCTTGTGATGAAATAGCTTTAGCTCTTTTTGGAAAATCAATGTCAGATCTTACTGTTAGTTCATCAGCAATGAAATTTTCTGTCATCGAAGTGTATCTTACAGCGAATTTTGCTGTTGCTAACTCATGATACTCATTTAAAGGAAGAATTCCGGCTGTTTTGTATGTTTCCTGGTTGGATGCATGAAAGGGCACTCCGAGGGCAGTTTTGATTGCCTTACAGTCTACACTTTGAATCTTTTGTAATAGATATTTAGGTGCACTGAAAAGTATTTCTTGTGCATACGTTAACTTAGATCTTACAAGAGCCATGGAAAGATGGATCAGTGTTTTTGTATCCATTCCCCAAGGTAAGTGGCTTAGAATTTTCATTAGATTGATACTTTTCCTTGCCTTTGTGAAGATGTAATCAAAGTGAATGTTCCCTGTCAGTTTTGAAGTAAGATAAACACCTAAAAACTTCACCACCTGTTTATAATCAGTGACTTTTTTAGAGTGACACCCATCCACATACAAATCTCATCAGCATACTGTACTATAACTACACGATTTGACAATACCTTTGGGAGATCCTGAATAAGAATATTAAAAAGTATAGGGGCTATAACTGAGCCCTGTGGAATTCCCATGTCAGGTTTATGTGGTAAAGAATAATGTGTTCCCACCCTCGCTTGGATAGTTCTATTAGATAAAAAGCTTTTTATATACTCATAGAGATTACCAGATATTCCGACTGATTTCAGTTTGTATAGCAGACGTTTGTGCCAAACTTGATCGTAGGCTTTTTTAACATAAAAAAACTTTGCCAAGACACTTTTTCTGCGGGCAAACTGACATTTTATTTGAGTTGTAATTTTTACTAGGCATTCGACTGTTGATCTTCCTTTTCTAAAGCCTGCCTGATTCACTGGAATGATATTGTATTTTTCACAGTAAGTTATTATTCTCAGCAGGACTATTTTTTCCATTAGTTTACTGACATGCGACGTCAAAGCAATAGGCCTATAGCTATTTTTATTATTAGGTTTTCCTGCTTTTAGAACTGGTACCACTATCAATCTTTTCCATATTTGTGGTACACTTCCAGATATCCAGCATTTCTGATATATTTTGTGAGATATCCAACATTTCTGATATATTTTGTGAAGGAAAATGATACATCTCATTTGATATTGCATCGATGCCAACAGAACTTTTTTTTATTGCTAAGGGAAGCTATTGCGGTTTGTATCTCTTCTTATGTAATTGGAGAATTAAACCACAAGTCATTTTGCGGAGTCGGATCACTGTATAAAGGACTGTTTTCTTCTGTGTCTCTGTGTGTCTTACACTCCTGTGATCAACCTTCATTTTTACTATTCTGCCTGTGTGTGTGTGTGTGTGTGTGTGTGTGTGTGTGTGTGTGTGTGTGTGTGTGTGTGACTCTCTCTCTGTCTGTCTGTCTCTGTGTGTGCCTCTCCCCCTTCTCTCTTGCTGTCTGTAAGTCTTGTTGAACTCTCATCCCTCAGCCTCCATTCAAACTTCCCTTCCTTTGGCAGAGTAGGCGAGTTAAGAACAGTGACAGTCTCCAGGGACTTACGGTCTGAGCCATGGTGACAGCGGAACACACGTATCTTAGATATCTGCATCATTCTGTGCCAGTAGCAGGAAAGAGAAAGAAAGGAAGAAATCTCTAGACTCCAGGACAGAAGAAAAACAGAAAAGAAAGGAAAAGATAGGGTAGGTGTGAGAAGTGCATACTTTTGGTTGTCCTTTTTTTCAGCAAGGGGCAGAAGCGATAGGATTTTCATGTGCAACTGATTGATTTGGGGACTGATCCTCCACACACACAGGCACATACAGACTCGCGCACACACACACATGTACACACATACATGCAAGCTCGCATGCGTGCATGCGCGCGCGCGCGCACACACACACACACACACACACACACACACACACACATGCATGCATATACGTGTGCATGGGCATGTGCACACACACACACACACACGTTCTGTCTGTCTGTCTGTCTGTCTGTCTGTCTGTCTCTCTCTCTCTCTCTCTCTCTCTCTCTCTCTCTCTCTCTTTCTCATTTTTGATCCCTTCTCCCCACCTCACTCTTCCCTTCTTGATCTCTTCTTCTTCCTTTTTGTTTCTCATACCACAGGGAACTGATAGTTTTTTGGGGACCCCTCAACTCCCTTCCTCTCTTTTCAGTTCTCTTCATATGCCTGCTGGGGTCTTCCGAGGGAGGAGGTGGGGTGGGGGGTGGGCTGTTGTTGACTGGAGGAAATGAATTGTGTCTGTTCATGTTATTTATCTCCCGGGGTCGGGAGGGACAAAGTAAGGAAAGTTGGTGTTCTTTGACTGTTGGATCCTATGGCTTAGAGTGTTGGTTTACCTGAGCTTTCTTTTTTTCAATTTATTCACTAATTGATCAGTTTTCTTCCGTTTTTTGGTGTGTGTGTTTTTTTTTTTTTTTTGTTTTTTTAACCCTTCAAACCCCCACCTTCCCTCCCCTCCTCCTCCTCTAGTCTGTTCATATTTACCTGTGGGGTTGGAAAGTAAGAAAGTTGGTTGTTCTTTGATTCCCTTTGGCAGTGGGGAAAGGGGTTACAGTCGGCTTGTTCATTTGTTTGTCTATTGAGCAGTATTCATTCTGTTTAAAAAAAAACAAAAAAACAAACAAACAAAAAAAAAAGTCCAGGTGGAGGGAGGTGTGGTGGTGTGGGAACTGATAAATCTTGAGTGCTTGTTTAAATATGTTTACCTCAGTGTGTGTGTGTGTGTGTGTGTGTGATGGAGGGAGGAGGGAAAGAAAGCATGCTTACACTTTCAGTTTCATCCTTAGCTTGCCATCCCCTCCCTCTCTTCCCCTCTCACCCCTCACTTCTAACCCCACCTTGTCCCAATCCTTCACAAGACAAAAGACCAGCAGTATATATACTGTAAGTGAACAAGGCCTTTTTCAAACTCAAAGCTTTAAAACAGCGGAGCGAAAAATTGAAACATTATTTGATTGAACGAGTGAAACAGAAAGAACAAACCTTAGAAAAGGTTCCCCTCCCACCCCCATTCATTTTCCTTTCTGATTGATTTGACAGTGCAGGCTTTTTTGTTTGTTTGTTTGTTTTTTTGTTGGCAGTGTTTTTCTAGCTGTTCATCAACCTCTCGAGGCTTTGCAAGTTTTTCTTGTTTTGTTTTCTCACCTTCACTGCTGATCCTTGGTGAAAGACATCAGTTAGCAGGGCGTGAATTCTGAGTGCAGTTGCTACTTTTTGCATTCTCCTTGCTGTTGATTTTGCTGAACAAAAGTAATGCAGTTCCAAGAGGAACAGGTCCAAATGAATAGTTTCAGTTTCAAGGTGTGGACTGATCCATACACGCCACACCACACCTACTGGGGAAGAAAAAGAAGATGCTTGATCTTTGCATAAACTTAACACGCTGATCAGGCTTTGAGAGCCTATCCTTGGTAAATAAAAAAAAAAAAAAGAAAGAAAAAGAAAAAAAAAAGAATTAATAAAATGAAACGAAGAAATAAGTAAATAGATTAAAATATAGTGAAGGGAAAGATATGTAGAACTGGAAGGCAAAACATTGAAATAAAAACATGAAATAAATGGGCCATGTTCCAAATGATTATATAATGACTGATGTGTAAGCTGTGTCTCAGGTGAAAGACCTTCACTGACAGGCATGTATACACATCAGCAGCAGTCAAGAGGTTAAGAGGTGCCATTCCTGGACAGAAGAGCAAAGTGATACATATATATATATATATATATATATATATATACATACATATATATCTATATATATATATATATTTATATATATATATTTTTTTTTATAAGCATAAATCCAAAATTTCCTGATGGTAGATGGTAATGTACACACAGTATGTTTTTTGTACATCACTGCATGGATGGAAAAAGAATATATATGTGTTGTGTTCAGTTATGATCCATTCTTTACTGCGTTGTTCTGTACTATTGTGCTTGCAGATCATCATAACATGATCACAGTAAAATATCATTTACCACTCGCTCTGTTTCTGTCTCTGTCATTCTTTCTGTTTCTTTACCTCTGCCCCCCACCCCCTTCCCTTCTCTCTTTCTCTCTATGTGCTCACCCCCCTCTCAGACACACGCAGATGTTAGTTAGCATATGAGGAAAAAAATGTAGATATTAAATTTCATGTCCTGACATGTCATGTGAATTCTAAAGAATGGGTTGTAAAAGGAAAGCAAACTTTGATGTCATTTGTTTTGAGTTATTGATTTGTCAGTTCAGGCTGTAAGAAACAGATTTTTTTTCTTTCCTTTTTTTTTTTTTTTTTTTTTTTTTTTTTGTTTGGGTACATTCACACCCAGCCTTAAAAAAAAAAAAAAAAAAAAATCTAGCTGTTGAGGAAATGAGACAGAAATG
>NC_134894.1:41134721-41167221 GCF_041734735.1 Babylonia areolata
ATTTAATGGCATGATGTGGATGAGCCAACATAGGTGATTTAAATATGGAAGCTTTTCTTCTGTTTTTTTTTTTGGTTTTTTTTTTCTCGCAAGTGTCAAAAGATGGCATTGCTTGTGCACCAGAACATCACAATGAGATTGCCATTGCATGTCCATGTGATAAATTCATTTTCATTTCTTTGCACATCCACCTTCAGCTGTGAAGGTTAAATCCTTGTGAACAACTTTCCAAAACAAAAAAAACCAAAAAAAAAGGAAGGCAGTGAAGTTGTACATCTTTTGCTCAGAGTGATGAGAACGCCTTTTAATGCAGACAGAAGGATGTGATGTGTTTTTTTTCTTTCAAGTGTGATGCTGAAGGATCAGTGAACTCCAAATTTGTCAGCGTGTATATTTTAAAGATGCAGAACTGTGACTCAGGTGATTTACTAGCTCTTGTATGATGGAAAATATTTTAAAAAGGAGAGAAAAAAACCCATTGTATACATTTTCATGATGATCATATGCTTTTTTTGGGTGTGGGGGTGGGGGGTATTTATTATTTTTTTTTAGAGTTTTCTTTCTGCCATATGTGTGGGTCTTTTAACCTTCCCCCTCACCACCTACTTTTTTGGTTTGTGTTCTCCAACCACCTGCATGTATACAGAGTTAGAACAGATGATATTTGGTAAATAAGTAAGTAAACAAACACGTACAGTGTAAATAATATCCTGGAGCCATTTTAAACTCTTTACGTTGTAAGCGCCTGCACATTGTCTCCTTAAAATTCATGGACTTTATTATTACTTTTAGGTTCCTTGTAGCTATGCCAGCTGATTGTGTATGAGTTGCACAAAAAGGAGACTGTAATGCTTCTGTATAAATGGAGGATGTGAAACGACAAACCAGAGTTCCAACACCACAGTGGACACATTGGGTCAGGGGCCAGTCAAACAGAAAGAGAAAGAAGCCACTAGAGTAGAAAAATTCACCTTATTACTCAGATGGATCTCAAGAAGATGCATGAAGAAATGAAATGGACACTACCTCTGATGGGTGCCAGCAGGTGAGAGTTATTGGCAGAGATCAACCCATAACCCGTTTTCACTGACACAGTATCTGAATGCTTTGGTCTCCAGGAAAACAGAGCAAACAGAGAAATAATCTTGAGGGGGGGCCAGGAAAAATCATCAGGAGAAATGGATCCTATCTGGAGCCTAATCAGGAGAAATGGACCCTATCTGGAGCCTCATCAGAAGAAATGGACCCTGTCTGGAGTTTCATCAGGAGAAACGGAACTTGTCTGGGGTCTCCTCCGGAGAAACGAACCCTGTCTAGAATCTTTTCAGGAGAAATGGACCCTGCCTGGAGTCTCATCAGGTGAAATGGACCCTGCCTGGAGTCTCATCAGGAGAAATGAACCCTTTCTGAAGTCTCATCAGGAGAAATGGACCCTTTCTGAAGTCTCATCAGGAGAAATGGACCCTGTCTGCAGTCTTATCAGGAGAAATGGACCCTTTCTGAAGTCTCATCAGGAGAAATGGACCCTGCCTGAAGTCTTATCTGGAGAAATCAGGAGAAATGGACCCTGCCTGAAATCTCATCAGGAGAAATAATCAGGAATAATGCAAATAATGAACCCTGTGGTTGGAAGGTTTGTCATAAGCAGTAGAAAACATGTGCCCCATCAGAAAGTATACTATGTGGAGTGATGGCCTGGACGTAACGCGTCTGCCTAGGAAGCGAGAGAATCTCAGCACACTGGTTCAAATCATGGCTCAGTCGCCAATGTTTTCTCCCTCTCCACAAGACCTTGAGTGGTGGTCTGGACGCTAGTCATTTGGGTGAGATGATAAACCGAGGTTCTGTGTGCAGCATGCACTTAGCACACGTAAAAGAACCCACGGCAACAGAAGGGTTGTCCCTGGCAGAATTCAGTAGAAAAATCCACTTCAATAGGAAAAACAAATAAAAACTGCATGCAGGGGAAAAAAAATAAAAATAAAAGGGTGGCGCTCTCAGTATAGGGACGCGCTCTCCCAGAGGAGAGCAGGCCGAATTTCACACAGAGAAATCTGTTGTGACAAAAAAGAGAAATGCAAATACAAGACAGAAGTTCTGCCTCACAGCTTGTTAGCTGAGCCCCATAACTTGCTGTCAGACACTGTGTAGGGACATCCACAAGCTGTGCTGTCAGAGACAGCATGTATCCACCAGATAATGCTTGGCTGACAGTGGTCTCGCACAATATGAATTTCAAATCTGAAAGACTCAAGTTTTGCACCTGTGTGGGGTGCAAGCACAAAGGACACCAGGTGGCAGCTGTATGTCTTTGTGGTCAAAGGGAAATAATCAGTGTCAAAGCATGTAGGGCATTTCCAGACCATGCCATTCATAGATTTGAAAAAATTAAAAAAAAAGAGTAAAAAGCTTCTGTTTCAGTCTTCACCTTGAGACCACCTTCAGGCAGAAGGAAGGAGAATGGTTGTTTCTTGTCAGTCCCCAGGCAGGTTCAGTGTTGGTAGCCATGGGAATGAAAGGTGTCCTGGTGCAGTTGCGTTTAAATCCAGGGTCAGCAGAGTTGACATGGATGGATAAAATTGTGAGCAAGAAAATTTACCAGCACTAACACACTTCAATGTGAGATCATCTCTTGTTCCAAGTGAGAAACAGAAGCTGCCTAGAGTGTAAAAAAAAAAAAAGGGTGGGGTGGGGGTGGGAGCGAGGAGGGGGAAGAGAAATTGTGTAACATTTTGAGGATATTTTAGTTTGACTTTTTATTTTATTTTAAAGATCATCCATAGCAAATGCCAAAGGAAGAAGAAAAAGGATGGGGACTTTAATTAACTTTGGCCAAAGGAGACCATCTGTGACAATGCATGCATTTGTTTTTGGTCTCCTCGTCCTTCAGTACCTACATCCTATCTCTTTTCCCATGCAATGGAAATTTGAAAAAAAGTAGTTTTAGTCAACCTGTCTGTCAGTCTGCCTGTTTAATAGCTTTGTGAGAAATCTGCTGTTATTTCTTTGCCCAAACCCAACATGGCAAAATCAAGTTATGTTCTTCCTAATTCTATATTTTTTGCTGTGTCCCACAAGGACCTGAGAGAGAAGAGGCATTCTTTTTTTTAACACAGAGCTGTACAAACTGATACACAGATGATACATAGTTCTCAAGGACTGAAAATGAATGCTAGGCAGCAATAGACACTGTGCTGGCAAGCACATTTTGTTTCAGGTAAACTCAGGGTAAGGGAGGGGTTGTTGGCACTGGCTTTTTAAAACAGAAAATAGTGCAATGAGTGTGTAGTGCAACAACAAAAACAGCTAGCACTTGCAGTTAGTGGTGACATTGCTGAAGAAAAGGTGGTGAACAGTGAGAATAAGGGTGAAGGGGTAGAACAACAACAAAAAGATGATGGTTTTGATTTCACTCGAGAAAATAAAAATAAAATCTGGTGATGGTTATGACCATGGAGTAGAAGAGAACAACAGGGATATGATGATGGTTTTGATTGTGCAATACAAAAGAAAAAGAAAATGTGATAAAGGTTTTGTCTCTGCTGTGGAACAGAAAAAAAACAAAGATGTGATGATGGTGTTGGTTCCAGGGCAGAACAAACCACAGTGAAGAAAGACACAGTAACAGAAGTATGCCAGCCCTCACTCTTGGCTTGAAAGGGACAAAAATCTGGTTATAGGGAGCAGAAGAGTAAGAATGTTTCAGATGTCCATTTCGGTCATGATCTAAAACAGTGTGGTGTGGACAAGGCTTTGGTGCTGACTTGTGGTCTGTGTCACCATCATTCCATAGTCTGAACAGAGCAGGGACACATGCTGACTTGTCCTGAACAAGGCAGAAATCGTGGAGTCTGGAGTCTTAGCAAGTCAGAAATGGTTTTGTAGAGTGACTATTTGTGATTGTAACAGTTGAGAAAGGATGTGTGCTTGTCACTGGAGAAATAGGACCTTGTCATTTTTTTCGTGAGAGTAATGATGAGGACAGTGACCATGCTAAAAAAAAGTTGTGCACAAATCTAAATCTGGTTCTGTAATTGTGGCATCTACAAATTTTCACAGACCAGTGTATGAGTTGATCAGATTCTTCTGTCTGGTTTATAAACACAAACACAATGACTCTATATCACACCATATGATATCTGTACACATCACATTATATACACATGTAGTGATAATTATATCTTTTGTTTTTCACACACTCATGTTCACTCTGTCATAAGAAGGGATCTGAGTGTGAGCAGATATATTATGGTGGTACAGGCAAATCATTTTAACAGTTATTTTTAATTTTGTCTTTATATCAAAAGTTGTTGTCTTTTGGTTTTGGTCTTAATAAAGTTACTGTCTTTTAAAAATTTGTTGTTCTGTTGGTGAAAGAATGTCACAATTTTTAATTAGTCATTGTTCATATCGTAATGCTTTTGTGTTTTACATGTGTGTTTGAGGTGCATGTATGTGCATGCTCATGCTTGTGAGTGTATACATATGTATGTCAGTGTCTGTGTGTGTGAAATACCTGTCCAAGGTTAGAACTGAGGAAGGGTGAGTACAACTGCATTTTGAAACAAATACTTGATTCTGTCAATTTATTTGTACCTATAATGAACAATGCTTTAATAAAAATGGTGGTCATGAATGTTTTCAGAGTGCTGTTTAATCATACACTCTTCATTCAAATATTGAATTTATTTGTATGCCTGAAACAGATCGGAGTTAATTTTCTACAATGAAATGTTGATGTAACAGAAACTGTGATTCTGTTTGTTCTTTCTAGAACAGCTTCTACAGTTTTATCTTGTCTTTTCATTTGTATATTTTATTTTAAGTAGTTTTACTCACTTCATTTCATTCTGTTTTTTTAAATTACTTCTTTTTTTTTTTTTTTATTGTTTGATACATATATTTATATATATATATTACTTCAGTATTCTTTAATTCATTGCATTGCAAATTAATACTTTGAATTGGGATTATTTTACTTATACATTACTGTCACTTTTCCAAGACTGTGAAGAAGATGGTTAATTTCTATAAAAATCACTTTGATCTAAAAATTTTTTTAAAGATATACAATAATTTCATAACACTTCTAAAAGATAAATACAAATCTGAACTGGTTGACCAGAGGATAGACTGTGTATGGATGCACAGAAATGGTGAAGTAACTGGAGTGTGCAGCCAGATTAAACAAGACAGTTGTGTATTTATACATATATATATATATATATATGTGTGTGTGTGTGTGTGTATTGGGATTATGTGTGTTTGCTTTGTTGTTTAATGTTGTGTTCTCTCAAGTCTCAGGTTTGGGGTGCAGAGCAATGATTGAAATACATGTTCTCACAGGTGTTACTCAGATACACTATGTAAATAAAGGAGGAAGATACATTCTGCTGAAAGGGGAAACTAGAAGAGGCTGCAATACAGCAAAGGTTGCTATCAATTCTTTCACGCATTGAGGGAAAAGAATTGCAAGGGATCTTACATATGCTTCAAAGATGTGATAGAACTGCAAAGCTTCTTATGGCTTCAAAGGAAAGGTAAAACAGCAAGTTTTACACATGTGCTTCAAAGACGAGAGAGAAATCGTGAGGGACTTAGTATTCACTAAAGAAAAGTAATGCGACTGCAAAGGTTTTGGAACTGCTTCAAAGAAGAGACAGAATTGTAAGGCTTTCACTTATGCTTGTGTTTTGTGTCAAAGCCAATCTGTTATTGCAAACAACGCCAGGGTTTTTTTTTTTTCTAGATTGCCAGGTTCTTTGCTGAATCAGGGAGGGGGAAGCAGGATGTAGGAGGGGGTGAGAAGTCGGAATGTCAGTGTGGGAATGTGTGTGTGCATTATGTGATAAAACTACAATTTGTGAAACAATACATATTCATGTTACTCAGAAAATTGCAGGCTTTGTTTCTGTTTGTGTCTACAAGTCGTGTCTGTCCCCCGTCTTCTGCTGTACTTTGTGATCATTGTTTTAACCAAGTGGCAGTTTACTGGGGGAGGAGGGGTGGGGGGGGGGGGGGGGAAACAAACAAACAACAACAAAGACGCTTCTCTTTTTTATTATGGCAAACAGTGCACTTTTAGGCCATGTGTATGTTCATGATATTATCCTGACTTTTTACAGCCAGATAATAAAAGAAATGCAGTGAGAAAATGATGTATTAGTGGGCCGGACATTTTGTGTGTTCAAATGTGGGGTTTTTTTGGTTTAAAATGAGAAAATATTCAGTTTCAGTGGAACAGATAACTTTTTATGTATGTGTGAAATTGTGAAACTATATGTACGTATTGTAAATAAAAGTTTTTCGATATGCCTAAGTGATTTTCTTGTGTTCTCTTTCTTTTACAACTGTCTCTCTTGTGTTCTCTCAGTTGGACTATTTCTCTTTGAAACAAATTTTTATATTAGCAGTTTGGTGATAAAAATTCTTAAAAGAATTCCCCCTTTGTTTTATTCCGTTTCAGTTTTAAGTTATTTCAGTTAATGAAGCAGCCCCTGGATCCTGGATGCGAACTTCAGTATTGCAAGAAGTCAGTCACTCCCACCCATGTGTTCTACAACATGCATACCACCACATGGGTTCTTATACATTTAACATACACCGCCTTCTTAATACATGACCTTTAACTTGACAACTTAGCCCCTTTTGTCAAGCTTTCTGCGTCTGGTCTAGTCCTCAGCTATCCTCCATGTGCTAATGAGAGGCAGGTCTGTCCATTCTTCAATGTAATACCTTGTCCTCCCACCTTTTCCTCTGTCTGCCACGTCTCCTTCTTCCTGGTAGAGTTCCTTGCGTAATGGTCTTCGCCAGTCTGGTAGATCTTGAAAACAAGTATGTTTGATCAGCAAGTTTGTGCTTAAGAGTTAGGCAAATGTTGGTCCCATAACAGGTCTTTTCCTCTCTCTCCAGGTCTCTGTTTGATTTTCCTTTTTCTCTTTTTCCATTGATTCTCGATCTTTCTTTTTACTTTTTTGTTTGTTACCTCATTCTCTGCACACTTTCAGTGACATTATTCCTACAACTCTTGTATGAAATAGTGTGTGTTCTCGATCTTTCTTTTTACTTTTTTGTTTGTTACCTCATTCTCTGCACACTTTCAGTGAAATTATTCCTACAACTCTTGTATGAAATAGTGTGTGTTCTCGATCTTTCTTTTTACTTTTTTGTTTGTTACCTCATTCTCTGCACACTTTCAGTGACATTCCTACAACTCTTGTATGAAATAGTGTGTGTCATCAGTATTTGAGGGTGTTGTGAGTGTGTATTGTGCATGTGTGTATGTATGTAAAAATATTGATCTACTCACACATGTGTGCTGCAGCACAGGAACAAGGAGACACAAAAAGTTGGATACAAACAGGAGAAATTTTGAATGCTTTTCCTCTTAAAAACAAAACAAAAATCCAGACTTTCAGAACTTGTATGCAAATGTCAAAGTTCACTGATGAAACTGTGTCAAAGACAACATATTAAAATGAAGAAAAATGCACAAGGATATATATACACAGGGACACACACATGTATGAGCGTGCACACACACGTGTAAACAACACGCACAAAGTGGGCAGCTTAAAATTTATTGTACATACTGTTGGTGTGAAGCAGCATGTCAGTCACAAGGGATTACATTGAGGCGGTTCACATCCAGCATGACCAAAATGAAGCAAAACATTAACAGAAACAAGCAAAATCACAAATTCCAGGTCAGCTGCAAAACAACTTGAGAGAGTAAAACTCTTTCCAATGAATCCAACATGCCCAAAATGAAGCATAACTTGAACAGAAATCAACAGAATTAACTGAAGCACATCTTAACAGAAACAACAAAAACAACAACAAAATAAATCATTCAAGTGCAGCACATTTTTAACACAAAAAAACAAAACCTTCAAAGCGAATACAACTGCAGTGCAACATCATATTGTAAACTCTTCTGTGTTCTTTCTTTCTTTCTTTTTTTAACTGGCAACAACTATGAATAAACAATAAAGGGGATCTTGAACAATAACCATATTCATAAAATACCTTCATTTTGATTTATTGCATTTTTTTTTCACTGTAAAGCAAACACAACACAAATGAAATGTTACAATAATCTTTAAACGATAAAGTGCAGCAAAATCTCAAACTGGGGAACTGACCAAAAATTTTATTTTTTAATCTTCAATAAACGTCTCAACATTTTTAATATAGACAAAGAATATCAATTTGCTTGAATTGAACATTAAGAAGTGGATTGTTTTCTGTAGAGGGGTATGGGGGTTTAAGAGTGTGTGTGTGTATGTGTGTGTGTGTGTGTGTGTGTGTGTGAGAGAGAGAGAGAGAGAGTGAGGTGCATGTTTCTTTTTTACCCACTGAACACCAACATGGACCAAAGAACCTTTGATGTGCATGTCTGATTTTGTGCATGTGTGTATGTGTGTACACACAAAGGGAGCTCAGACACAAGCAGACGGGCACAAGTTGTTGAACATTAACTTAAAAGGGTGACATTTTTGTGCAAAGTTTGGACAAATATTGTGACATGCTACCTCTCATCTTCCCAGCCCCAATGGAAACACACAGAAAAATAAACCATGAATAAATAAACCCAAGCTAAAGAGCATAGCTGAGACATCAGTCTACATGTTAACCTGATTCACCATCAAGCTGTGAAACTGTACACCAACAACAAATCTTTCCCAGTAAACTGATAGGCCTAAGATGAAGTATCAGATAGCAAATAAATATAAAACACAATGTAAATATATATACAAAATAAAATAAAATAAAGACACCATAAAAAATAAAGAGAGAGAGAAATGTGGACTTTGCAAACTGGAAGTGATAAGCTCATAGAGAACTGGATTAAAGCTACTTGCAATGAACTGCACTCACCTTCCTCAACTGTCCAGATGGCTAAATATATATGGCCAACAGTCAACAGGTTTTGTACATGCACATATTTATTATATATCACATTTCACTAAGCGTTCACCCACAAACAGCTTCACTGAAGGATGACTGTACCATCACACAACACAATGAAAACAAGCAATATGATAGGAAAAAAAACCAACAACACCAGGACGTATTTGAAGCCAAAACATACAACAGCACAAAACAGGCACAGCCTTTCATAATCATAACCATAAACATGAAAAACAGACAAGCCACAGGCATGATATGGACAAAGCAGCAAGACATGTTGTAAAACATACATTCTGGTGATGCAGCTCCAGACCTGTACACTAGTTTACCATTCTGCAAACCTCTGCCCCCTTTTGCATCTCTGATGTTCCTGTTACTTGTAACTTCAAACAGATCATCACACTGATCACTGAAGACAAGCAGAGCTCTATCTCAGTTTTCTGCAAACACCACTCGCCCATTCAAATGGAAATAGTTACTTGGGGAAGAAATGAGGATGGAGGTAAAATCATGCCAAACAGTTCAGTTTTCAAGTTTTAGCCATTTTACATGTTAAATATTTGTCACAAACACACACACACACACACAGAGCAAATGCGCGCGTGTACTTGCACACACACATACAGACACTACCAAATACACTTATATATACAGAACAGTATACAAACAAACCTATGGAAAAAAAAAAAAACCAACAAAAAAACAAACAAAAAAACCAAAACAAGACTGATCATCAGCAGATTTCAAAGAATTTACTACAACTTTCAAGAAGACCTGAATTCCCAAGATAAAATCAGGTTCAACTTTCCGTCTAATGCAAAGCATGATGAACATCATTTATTATGGTTAAACAACCACAATATCTTCTATCTCAGAAAAACAACAACAAAAACAAAATGCATACACACTTAAGTAAAAGAACATAAATATTACACACATCATCTCTCTCACTTTGATATGCTAAATATGAAAATGTATACATGTAGTGTTGAATATAATCAATATTCTATTGAGCTGAATCGACCCCAGCTATCCAGAGGGACCACCAAATGTGTGGCATGCACTAGAAGTTTCCCTACTGAAGTTGGAAAGATTTAAAGAGAGATGTAAAGCAGAGAAAAAAGGAAAGTGTGTGCACATGTGACTTGTAATTGCAAAACCATCTTAATTATAAGTACTCTCTGAGCAGACTCCCCCCTCTCTACTTCTGATACTTCATGTTCAGATATATCTCTCTTTGAAACAAAGTGAGAATCAATGTAATCATATTCACATTCATAACTATGCTGGACTCCCCATACAGTGCTACTGTCTGTCTTCTATATACTGTACATCAAGGACAATACTGGAGCATATTTCTTCAGAACCACTGTTCAAGAATGAAAGCAGGAAATTGGGCATCTGAAATGTTTTGTTTGTGGTCAGAATCTTAGAAATAAAGTTAAAAAATAAAGCTCTTTCAATGAAAATAGGTGACAGGGCATCTGAAACATTTCAATTGAGTGCCCATGAGTCTGCCTCAGACCGAATACCACACCAAACTAGAAATAAAGTTCTTTCAATTCCTCCTGCATTCTGTCATTAGCTACTGTTTTTTATGAAATGATTTTCAATAAGTGCCAATACTTGTGCCACATTTAACTGTGATGTGGCAGACCGACACTGTGTTTGTCATCAACTGGTTGTATTCACTTTGTGTGAGCACTGAATTCTGTTTACTTTTATGCTTTCCACATCTGCATCTTCAACTGCATTTATTTCATAAAAAGTAAAACAAAATATCCTATCAAACAAAATAATGAAGCAAATATGATCGTGAAATTTTGTATAATCTACTTTGAAATAATTAACATTCATTTCAAGAAAAATACATAGTAAAGAATTCATATTGAGTTCAGCAGAAAAAGCCTCCACTTATTCTCAATCCTATTTACTTTTCTGGAATCTGTTAAAGAGAGACAGTTTGTACATTGAATGTGTGCATGCATGTAAATGTCTATGTGAATGCATATTAATGCATGTTTTGTGTGGGGTTTTTTTCTTTTAAAGGAGAATCAGCAGTTATCTGATGTAAAATGTACCTTCATATCCATCATTCATTGACCCAAAGATACAGAATCTTCAGTCTTTAAAAAAAAAAAGCCCAGGAATAAATTAATCTACATGAAAATATACCTGGATACATGTGCATAAAACACATGCACACAAGCAAACTCACACATACACACACACCCAAACATATTAAGTTTTTCTTTCCACAATGGACACATGAACCTTGCACACAGACACAACCAGCGGCCAGCCTACACAAAAGAAAGTCATTCTCATGGTGTATACGGCGGAGGAGCTGCCTGATTCGCCAAGGGAGGCAAATCCTGCCCCACAAAGCTGGGCGAGGGAACAGACACAAGCTGTTCAATGTCCTGGTTGAACTGGTCGTCCAGAATGGACCTGGCTGTTGTGGACTCAGGTTCGGGTCTTGCCCGGCGCAGACAGGTGCAGGCAACACCCATGACGGAAATGAAACCGGCAGCGGCGATGAGGTAAAAACTGACGTCAAAGGAGACAGAGGCATTACTGTCAGGGACCTGCTGCTGCACATTGCAGATGTCCACCGTGGCCAGGTACAGGAACAGGGTGATGCCCACACACACAAACACTGCAACCACAACACACAGTCTGTCAAACAGGGGCTCCTAAAATTCAGTTTCTCACAGCAGCAATGTCAGAGCATAAACACACAAAAACACTCAAATTACATGCTCATTCATTCACACATATACTGATATAGAGTTAGACACAATCACACATGTTCAAGCATACATGCACTCAAACACATGCAAACATATTCACACACACACACACACACCTGATACGGAGCTCAAACACACACACACACACACACACACTCACTCATTCATACTTGTAAGCACACACACACACCCCTTTTTCCACTAGGTTGGTGAATCAGTTGTTGAATTTTCTTAGGCAAAAATCATTGAACAAATTAACTGATTACATTCTTTCAAAAGAAGTATTGAAAAAAACATAAAAGGATCAGCATTATATATATATATATATATATATAGCAATCCATGGAAAGGCAGAAATATGTGAAAAGCCAATGTTGACAATCTGAAATCGTGGATTAAACATTAACTTTCATCGGCATACAGCAACTGAGCAAGGTTATGTTATACGTAGAAACAAATGGTCCCTGTTCTGATGGCACACACTGACTCAGTCTGGACGAGGACAGAAGAAAAAGATACAACTTTATTACAAGAAAAATATACAACAATTTTAGGAGAAAAAGATGACAATGACTAAAGAAAAACAAACAAGAAAAAGATACATACTGACAATGACTAAACAAGATATGAGAAAAATATGACAATGGCTAAAGAAAAATACAGGAGAAAAGATATAACTACAAGAAAAAGATATCACAATAACCAAAGAAAAAGATATGACTTCTTGAGTAAAAGATATGACATTATGAGTATGATAATGGCAACAACAAAAAAGCACCAAAAACATGAGTCTGAGAAAAAGATGTATGACAATATTGTAAGAAAAACGGTAAGAGAGAAGGACAGGACACTGTCTAAAGAAAATGATTTAAATTAAAAAAAAAAAAATTAAAAAAAAAAATGCCAATGACTATTAAACTTAAAGAAAAGGATGTGACAATGACTAAAGACACTGTGAACATTACTTGTCTTCCAAAGGAAAAGCAGACTACATATATTTACAATATATATTGACAGGGGAAAAAGGTTTGCTGGAAGTGGAAATGCATTATCAAAAATTGTTTGCAGTTACAATGACATTAGGCACAAACTTGACAAAAATGTTTTTGGCACAAAACTATCATCTCTATAGGTGTAGTAACTGACACTCTACTCAAGAAAATCTACTGAAGTCTTTATATTTTCTATCGCCTCACGTTTTTCCAGAACCCCAATACATGGTGAAAACAACAGGTAAATACATAAAAAAAGAACTACTACTAATATGTATAAAGCGCAAAAACTTGATGAAGTCAACTATAAACGTACAAAAATATATATATATATATTAAAGAAAAAAAAAGAATAACAATTTTAAAAAATACATATTAAAAAAATAAAATAAAATAATAAAAATAAAATAAATAAATAAATAAAAAAGACAACAATGATGATAAATAAGCAAATAAATGTAAAACATGCAGACACACATTCAAACATACACACACATTTACATAACAGATATGTACCAAACATGCAGTTTCACAGATATGAAAGCACAGTCAAATACACATAAACGTACATGAGCCCCAACACACACACACACACATTACCCTGCACCCCCCTCCACACACTCATTTCTAGGCTATCTGTTGCAGCTTCCACGACACACACACAAACACACACACACAGAGGCACACTTACTTGTACAAGCACACACACATACGCCCATATCCCCCACCCCCCCAACACATATATACAAACATATATATGCACACCCACACGAAACAACAACAAATGCCTTATCACACCTCATTTTATACAAACTGAATACTCAAATTCATACTTAGCAATCTACATGTACTGCTCTGATCTTTGCTGGTGTTGCTGAGTCATTCACTGTTTCACAATATCTCTACCCAGTAGGTTTCTGTCCAACATTAGATCTCTACCTAACAAAATTGACAAACTCACATGTAATATTCAGATGAGGAGAGACTACAAAGAGTGCTCTCTGTTTTGTTTCACTGAAACATGGCTTAACCCAGACATCCCTGACAGTGCCATTCAACCACCAGGCTTCACTGTACACAGAGCTGACCGCACTGCTGACTCAGGCAAGCAAAGGGGTGGTGGTGCGTGTTTCTTCATCAACACACGCTGGTGCTCCGATGTCAAAGTGCTATCGTGTGCCTGTTTCCCTGACGTGGAGTTCCTAACCATCCAGTGCCGACCCTTCTACCTCCCACGCGAAATTCCCTCAGTGATGCTGATCGCTGTGTACATCCACCCCACAGTGAACCTCTCCTTACAGGACTGTTTCAAATGTACAGACTGGAATGTTTTTAAAGACTGTGCCGGGGACTAAGTGAATATACTGACACAGTGTGCGATTATATTTCATTCTGTGAAAGTGTGTCCATTCCATCAAAAAATATCAAAATATTTTCAAATGAAAACGAAAAAATTTGGTGTAACGGGTCTTAGGTTTATGCTGTGTCTCATCTTATGCTTTTTTTGGCTAATAAGCGTATTCATTTGACCTGATTTTGCTGCATGCGGCTTGTGTTTATTGTATTCTTACATTCTGTGTACTCGATTCGACTCAGCCCCCTCGAATCATTTGTTTTTCTCTACCCCTAAGTCGATCCTGTCCTTCCTTTCTCTGTTGGGGATCGGATTTTCGCTGGGTGCCTAAGCGCGGGTACCATGTCTCGTATGCCATCCCACGATGGCAGGAATCATGATGCTGGGATTGAGACCCGGCAAGAGACGCTCCCAGGCCCGGAGCTCATGATTCCTCCTGATAGGGACCGCGGCGATGCGTCTTTAGACGCTGATCGCGGAGGCGACATCATACCAGTGAAACGGTCATGAAGGGGACCGGGGGAAAAGGGGTACGAGTGTCGCCTCCCGAGGTGTCCCAATGCAAGGCAGGGAAAAGGGGGAGTTGCAAGTCCTCTCTTGGCGGCTGTTACCTGGGTCCCCACTCAGAGATGGCCAAAAACTGCCAACAAGATTACCGGGGCTGATCTACCTTCTCTAGAAGACATATAAGCGGCTGCTCAAAAAAGCAAAATCAATCAGCCAGGACAAATCACATCCAGCTTTTGGGATTTTTGAGATACTCCCCTCTGGTTGACGGTACAGAAGTATAAGGACGAAAACCAATCGCTTCGCCAATAGCTTTTTCCCCAAAGCAGTCAATGCCCTGTCTCTCGAACAAATCCAGTATGATAAATAGAACTGCGCAATCTACAACCATCTACCTGAAGATCTAGTCATCAACCCCAACCACATGTATGTAATATGCAGCTTCTGTTCAAACGTGTGTGTGTGTGTGTGTGTCTGAGAGAGAGAGAGTTCGTGTGTGTGCGTGCATGTGTGTGTGTGTGTGTGTGTGTGTGTGTGAGTATGCACAAGTTTTTATATTGATATACACTTGTATGTGTCCAAATTTCTACTGAATCTGTGTATGATTTTCGATTTATGTTCGTATCTTGTTATGTACTATCCCCCCCCCCCCCCCCCCCCAATATTCCCTGTGATCCCGGTACACTTGGTAATAAAGACATATTCTATTCTATTTTATTTAAACAAAGTATTCAAACAAACAAAGGGCTTTGATTCTGAATTAGCAATCTATACACTGATCTGATCTTTGCTGGTGTTGTTAGATGTCTGACAGTCTTTTTGCTTGCAAGAGTACAAGTGCCTGTGATGCTTTATCTATAGGAGACCATCCTATGACACATCACCTGTGAAGACATTGAAGACGGCGTTGCGGCGGAGCAGCTTGGGTAGTTTGTAGGTGGAGCCGATGAGGTCCAGGCCAAAACTAATTAAGGATGTGAAGATGCCCAAGAAGGTAAAGCCAATGATGATTTTGAAAATGATGACCGCTCTCTCCGTCACGCAGTTGATCATTCCTAAAAAAACAAACAGTGTCCACTGTGATGTACATAGTGACTTCAGCCCATGCAAGGCAGTCTGGTTCTTAACTGTAGGTGATAACTTCACTGAGTAGACTTGTATACCACAAGTTAGTAGACATAAAGTTGATATACATAAGGACACTATAAAATTATCAATAACAACAACAGAAAGATAATGAATGAAAGAAAAGTGCGGAAAAAAGAAGAGAAAAACAGACAATCCCCCCCCCCCCCCCCGCCCCCGCCCCCCCCCAAATTCTTTATGAGACATATAACAGTAATGAAAGGTCCCCCTTAGTTAACAGAAAAAGGCTTCATTCCTTTTTAACACATATCCAGTATCAGATTTCCAAAAAAAATGTCACAGCATTCTGTACAAAAAAATATCAGTAATTGACACACTGATTAAATGATTCAAATAAGTGAAGTATATTACAGTATTTTGCATCAAAAGGCCAGTATTTATGTTGCTAAAACTAGCTACAAATTAATTCAGATAAATATTTAACTAACTACTTATGTAACACTCATTTACAGCTTTCTTTTTTTTTTTTTTTAACAAATATACTATGAATGGAACAAAGTTTACCAAATCAAAGTAAAGGTGATATAACTGGCACAAACATAAACCATATTCATGTGAAACTGGACCCTTCTGCAAAAACTTACGATCATCCTCTCCTGACCCAAAGCGATACTCCACAATGACATTCTGGCTGTGGTCGATGTTGGGATCATTGTAGACGATGTAGCCCACAGAGAAGAACTGAAACACGCCCAGGTAGCTGAGAGGGCGACCCTTGGGCAGAACGCAGTGCCCATTATCGATGGAGACCCAGCGAGGTTCTGCCAGCGCTGTGCACAAGATCACGATACTGATCATACTGCACAGTGCTGCCGGGAAATTGCGTTCTCCACTTTTGCGGTTGTGCCGGCTATGATGACGACTCCCATGGCCCCCAGAGTGGTGGGACCGCCTGTGACGGCTATGACTGCGTGAGCGACTCCTGGAATGGCTTCGTCTGCCACTTGAGCTTCGGCTGCTGCGGCTGCTGCCACTGCCTGAGTTGGGGGTGCCGGCAGTGTTTACTGTACACACAGTGGGAGGGGCTACATCCACAACAGAGACACTTGCAGAGCCACTTGCGCAAGTCGTGCCTGACGGAGCAGAGGGTCCCCCTGTATCACCAGTATTCACGCCAGCAGCAGTGTTGTTGTTGATGTTACTGCTGTTGTTATTGTTGCTCATAGTGTTATTGTTCACAGAGTCCATGTCTTCAGAACTGACACTGGCCATAGCGACTGTAAGCTGACTGCTGATACAGATTCAAGAGAAGAGAAAAGGAAGTCCTTAACTCAGTCCTGCATTACTGGCACGGAATATCCCAGTCTCTTGAGAATGTTTTTTATGGTTCAGAATTTGGGGCACTGGACATCACATGTATCTTGCCCTGAGAAAACACACACATACACGTGTTGCTATGATAATCTTCGACTGTCTCTTTTCACATAAAACTAACAAACAAAAACTTAAACTAATTCAAGTAACTGAATCAGTGAATGTCAGCATGCATCAGATCATGAACATCTATTAAAAAAAAATTGATTAATCACAGTGGCATGAGACTGAAGCTTAAAAAAACCCATGAAACCATAAGAATCAGATATGATCCATTATGTGTGTGTGTGTGTGTGTGTGTGTGTGTGTGTGTGAAAGAAATAACATTTATGGGGAATGTGGTGTTGCTGGTGACCATAAAACGATTATTAACAACAAAACCAAGTTCATAAGACAAGTTTAGTCTGGCATAGTCATCATAATCTTTAACATGCTGAATGTGAATGACTTTGGCCAGTTTGTGAAGAACTGAAGAAACGTGTAATTATATATATATATATATATATATATATATATATATATATATATTTGCAAGAAATCTGATGGAACTTCAATGGAGTTCTGAACATCCTGGATGAACTGAATTAATGCCCTTAGCTAAATTCTCTGGCTCGTTCAACGGACTTTTCCATTGGACGGAAACTGCCAGCTGACTTGCAAACTGACAACCTTCCTGTACAACATACGATAAAACAGTCATTCACGAACAATTGTTTGATTCGTCTTAACAATCAAGTTTTCTCTAAATCTCAATTCCAAGGCATACGCCCGATTTAGTAAACAAAAGTTACCACAGCTTCCGTCTTTCTTTGTGAGGGTCTACGTCACTCAGACCTCATCACCCTAAGTGTTTCAACAGAGTTATCTTTCGTGATAAACAAACATGGCGACTCCCGACAAACTCGAAGACGCTCCAAATCAAATTAAGGACTTGGAAAAAGCCTTTAAGGTAATTTGCGATTTCTCTTGTCAGTCCCATAACAAACGCATGAAAATGTTCGCACTAACGCTATATTCTCGGAGATCTGAAGCTTTGAATTGAAAATACCGTCCCATTGAGTCAACCACATGGAAGAAACAACAGTCCAGGCCAGTACTGTCGCCGCATTTACAGCAGCGGTGGGCAGTTCTGCAGCCCCCCACTAAAACTAAACCTCATACTGCACATTAGTTAGTCAGGCTAGGTAGGTAGGGCAAGGATGGGGGTGGGGACCCTTTGTTTTTTTGTTGTTTGATTTTGTGGGCTTGGCACTACCTTCTGTAGGGTCAGGGCCGGTAATGTATCTGTATCTGTTGAGTACATCGCTGTCGCCAAGATTATGGCATTATCGCGACGGGTGGGGGTGTGCGCAGCTTGGCAGGTTCACTGTTGGGATGTTAATAGTTTTTTGAAGATCTCAGGAGTTGGTGCTCTTACTATGTTTTCTTCCAGGTGGTTCCAGTCTTTTACTGTGCTAACAAAAAACGGCTGTTTGTATTGCTCTGTCTGACATCTGCTGACTTGGAATGTTCTTGTGTTGTTTCTTATGTGATTAGAGATCGCACTGGTGGTGTCGTACAGATCACCAGATGTTCGTGGCCTTGTGAGTCGTCCTGGTTTATGTGGGGTTAAGTACTCAGCAGGTGGTATGGCCAGTACAAACCCCTCAACCACCTTGTAGAGGAAGATGAGGCGTAGATCCTGTCTGCGCTGTTGGAGTGTCAGCAGTTGCAGAGTGTGAAGCATATTGGTGATGGAGCCGGGTGTTCTGGATTTATAATCGCCGGTTATGAACCAGACAGATAGGCGCTGCACTTTTTCAAGTTTATCAATATCCTGTTTGAGGTAGGGGCTCCATATGATGGAACCATACTCGAGGGCTGGTCTGATGAGGGATAGATATGCATTTTTCTTGCATTGGAGGGGGCAGAAACGCAGGTTTCTCCTGAGGAAGCCAAGGGTGCTGTGTGCTTTTTTGCAGGTGTAGGCAATGTGGGTGCTCCATTTCAGGTCATCGGAGAGTTGAATACCTAGATAGGGGTTTGTGTGGACATGCTGAAGGGGAGTGTTACATAGGGAGTGGATGTGGTTGGTTGACTGCTGCATACTGAGGATGTAGCACTTGTTGGGGTTAAATTTCATACCCCAGTCAGTGGCCCAGGTTTCAAGTTGATTGAGGTCCTCTTGTAGGGAGTTGATCTGGCGGTAAAGGAGGCAGTCATCAGCAAACAGGCGTACCTGGGATTTGACTCTGTCTGGGAGTCGTTGATGTGGCATAGGAAGAGGAGCGGGCCCAACACTGTTCCTTGAGGTACTACGGAATCCACCGAGGTTTCTTCGGATGTGATGCCCTCTATCACGACGGCCATCTTCCTGCGCTGGAGAAAGTTTGATAACCAGGTGTGGAGGGGATCTCTAATTCCATATCCATGCAGCTTGTGAAGGAGACGTTAATGGGGGACAGTGTACAGGCAAAGCGAAAAGCAGTAGCAATCCGGCTGCTCCACACCTAACTGGTCCTTAAAAGGGTTTTTTGTTGTTGTTTTTTTGCCTGTTTTTCCGTCGCAGTATAACCAAAATTCATTCGGCGACGTACAGATCCAGATCTAGATCAGATTATATTGCACGACACAGACACTGAGTCAGCAGCGATCGCATGCAATGACAAAAATAGTGCTCAACGAAAAAACGAAGAAACAAAAAACAAAACAAAAACATACACAAACAACAACGAAAACAACAACAAAAACCCACTCTGCTTTAGTGCTTGTTCTCCTAGATTTCTACTTGCTTTCCCTGTGTAAAGAGATGACCTATTAAAGTAATTTAAGGTAGTTCAGTGATGTGCCACTTGCTTGGGAGAATCACTACTAAAGTTAAATTGTTTTAACCTTTCACTGCCAAACTCACATTTATGCAGCAGCTGGGTAGAGGACACATGAAACTGAAGGGTGACCAGATCATGGGTCTGTTATCCATTCATCAAACTTGGGGAGGTTGTGTAACTTTTAGTTAAATCTGGAACATACTTGTCAGTATGTTGAAGTTTGCCTTGTTGGAAATTATCATTCACAAAATTAGTGTATGACATACATAATTATGTGCGTGCACACACATGCACGGATGTATACTGTTTGTGTGTGTATGTGTATTTCGTTTTACATTGTTGGACTGAAGCTGTGGTTTTGTGTGTATACATACATGTATTGTTATTGTATCCCCCACGCCCCAAAAGGGGCAAAAGAATTGAATTTCTTTAAATCTCTTTACAATTAAATAAATAGTTTGTATTGCAAAAACCCAAGAAAAGAAGTCTGGATGACTAAAAAAAAAGAACAATTGCAACAACAAAAACCGAAAAAACAAAAAACAAAAAACAAGTGTAGCTGAGTAATTAAAAATGTTTATATATATATATATATATATATATATATATATATAATCACACAAACACATAATTGCTTGACACTGAAGGTATGCGACTTACAGAGCTGGAATACACAACTTTGAACTGTGACTTGTAGCTGATTGTACTAAACTAGGCAATATCCAAGGACAAGAAAATGTCTATATTCAACTTTGAAGCCACTGACAACTAGTGAACTACTGAACTAGAAATATCCAAGGACAGAGTGAATTGAAATGTACACCTTTGATGGCATGCTCAACACAAGTGACACTCGCCAAAGAGGGAGAAATAAGTCAACACATTTTATGTTTTGTACACACTTAGTCTCATAGAGATTGCATTCTGCTGGGGTTATGTTCTGAGCAAAAACAAAGAATGGGCTTACGGTGGAGGTGACTGGAGGTGTTAAAATGAATACAGGAGAAAGCACAAATTTTCCACTTGTCCACCGGAAGGACAATTGGAAACGTGGGCATTTTAAGCCCTGATATTATTACTGTAGTTAGTTGTGCATCAGAAGGACTTTTTCTGTAGAGTTTTGCCATGGATTCTTTTATATTTAGTGCATCAGTCTTCTTCTTGACATAATTATATATGATTAAGTTATGCTGCGCACATGACCATAGTTTATATTGTCTTATAACAGTGAAAGGCCATTGCCAAGACCAGTTCTCAAGATGTCTTTGACTTGAAAGGATAGGCATTGAACATCCATTAAGTTGTTGTTTTGTTCATGTTTATTATTAGTGAATGAATGGTTGTCCTTCTGTGACTGTTATTTGTAAGGTACATGCGTTAATTGTTATTGTTTCCTCAAATTCTTGAAGTAATTGGTGTGTTATGTGGTCAGTGGCATCAGAGTAAAACTGTGATCATGAATTAATTTTTTTATGGACAGACTTTCTCTGTTGCAGGATTGCCTTGGCAATCTCACAAGCCAAGACTACTTCTCTCCAAATGAATCTGAAGAGACCCGACAGAGTGAGTATGTGTGCTGTGGGAAAAAAGGTAGCAAAATGATATATATATATGTTCCCTAAATTTGGCCTAATGAAATAAAGATGAAACAAGACTGTTGTCTGCTGTAATTACTGAGCAGTCACTTGGCTCTGAAGGAGAGTATGTGTGTTTGAGGGAATTTTAACACTAAAAAAGTTAATAGAAAAATAATAGATATTCAATAAATGAATTTTGTCAGAAAAATGAACCAGTACAAGAAAAAATATGAAATTACTTCTTTCTTAATCACTGTTGTGATGTTGCAGCTGTGGAGCACACAATACAGCATTTTCTGGACACAGCGCGGCAGACAGAGGCATTCTTTCTCACCCAGAGACTTCACCTTTCTGTGCAGAAACCAGAGCAGGTTTTGAAAGAGGTGGGAAACGCTCATAACAACAAGAAGTGTGCACACACACATGTGCACACACTCACGCGCACACGCATGCACACATGCACACACGCACACACACATATAAGGACAACAAGAGGACAAATTAAAATGTCCTAACTCATCCAGATTTAATAGGACTTTTGTCCTCCTTACACCATGATGGATGGGACATTAATATCAATCAGTCTACATATTTTTTCCAAGTCAGTATAAAGTTGTTGATCAGCTATTATAAAAATGTAAAGAAAAGCATTCCCACTCAGTATCAGTATGTTACAATTCAAAACATTTTAATACTTAAAAGACACATCACTGGATGTAAATGAAGTCTTCAAAATGAAATATATGAAAATGAAGAATTTAAAATTGAAATCTTAAAGTTCAAGATGTTTTCGCCATCTGTCCAAGTCTCTCTCTCCCTGTCTGCTTCTCAAGGTCATACTGACAAATACGGATTTGGAAAAATAAAGACAGGTACTTTCTGACTGATTTTGTTCATTGCCATCATTTCCATTGATGGGTATTCTTTTCCTGTTTGTAAATGAACTGAAATGCTTCGTCTAGGCTTTGCCAACAATGACATTCATTGCAACCATAGCAGTCACAGTGGTTTCTAGCTCAAAATTGTTGGGCTTGAACTTTCACAGCATTGCAATCTATGGTCATTGTTCCATTACAGATCTCTGATCCTCAGAAACCTTTTTATAATTTCTCTGGGAAGATCTAGAAACTGTTCGACACATGTCCAATTAATCTGCTCAGGCAGAAAAGAAGCAGATGCTTTCATGTACAGCGCATGCCGCAGAAGGTATTACATCCTGGTCAATCAAACGCTAAGACATTTGCTGAAACTTCCTCAAGCAAGGTTGCATGCGTGATGATGCAGGCTTTGTTCAAATTGAACTGGTAATTTGGGGATGATTGACATGCCACAAAGTTTGTAACTCATGATGTCAGAGCTAACAAAGAAAGGTACTGGACAATAATCTTGCCATTGAAAAAGAAATGGGATATTTCTCCTTTATAGCAATAATGGACATTCTCAGCCCTTTACTGGTTTATATCCAATGTCCCACACCCCTCACACACACACACACACACACACACACACAAACACACACTTATTACTAACATGTCAGATGAATCAGTATTTCATAGGAAAAAAAGCAGCTGTTTGACTAAAGTAAGACATGCATATTTAGATCCTTTAGATTTGCACAAAAGGTTTATTTTTGTTGACACTTTAGAAATGAATATCTTACCTTCTCTGTGTAAATGATATATTGCACAGTTATACTTTCTGCACAAATTCTAGATTTGGTTTTCAAGCATTATTGTGAAAAAGATTTGGGAAAGTCATGACAAAGAAAGAAAGAAAATAGATCACACATGCAAAGTTTTCTTCTATCTTACCAGTATTGTTTTCTTCTTTTAGTTCTTGCCTGATACAATCTTTTCTTACCAGTATTGTTTTCTTCTTTTAGTCCTTGACTGGTACAATCATTTCATACCAGTATTGTTTTCTTCTTTTAGTCCTTGACTGGTACAATCATTTCATACTAGTATTGTTTTCTTCTTTTAGTTCTTGCCTGGTACAATCCATTCTTACCAGTATTGTTTTCTTCTTTTAGTCCTTGCCTGGTACAATCTTTTCTTACCAGTATTGTTTTCTTCTTTTACTTCATGTCTGGTACAATCATTTCTTACCAGTATTGCGTCCTTCTTCAGTTCTTGCCTGGTACAATCTTTTCTTACCAGTATTGTTTTCATCTTTTAGTACTTGCCTTGTACAATCTACCAACAAAATTACTCCTTTGGCTTCAGTTCAATAAGCTAAACAGATATGCTGTTATTATTATTATTATTATTATTATTTTTATTTCTTTATTTTTTTAAAGGAGTTTACTATTCAATTGCAAGTGAATCTCAGGACACTTGTGTGAATTTTCACTATACTAACAGTCCTGAATTTTATTTCTTATGTTTTTAGTTTGGCAAACTGACTTGGAATTTAATAACAACTCTTCAAAAAGTAGTGCCTGATACCAGTTGTATTTTGTTCATCTCTGTCTCCAATATTGTTTCATTACTAGTTCCTATATTGTATTGAATTCCTGTTTGTTAAGTTTGTTTGAGTGCTTTTTGCCTGCTTTGACAGTGATTCATTATATATTAGATATTTGGTGGAATAGATTTGCTTGGAATCTGACACTCTCAAAATATTGTGGTATGCTGTACAGGCAGGACCACATCATTTTAACTGGGTCACAGTGGGTTGATTGTGGCATGCATGAATAAACTATTTGATTTTTTTTCCACTTGTATATAGATAATGTGCTTTTGTACAGTATGCATGCTTTTATAATGTATGTATGTGTTAAAAAAAGAAATGACTATGCAGTATATCAGAGTTTTGTATTATTCACCTGCTCAGATCGAAGCGTTGTCACTGTCTGTACAGGAAATAATCGAGCTACGCCAGGAGCTGGAACGCAAAGAAAAGCTGATAGAGAAACACCATGAGCGCCTCCAGTCTTGGCAGGGTCTCCTGCAGCGTTCTAACATCCCCATCCCTCCTTCCTCCGCTGCCACGCCCAGCCAGCCCTCCCTCCCCCCACCGGCCCAGAGCCAGGGCTACCCAGGTCCCCCTCAGCAGATGGGCCCAGGCCCAGGCATGATGCCTCAGGGGGCGGGGGTGCAGGCGGGGCAGTACCCAGGTCCCCCCCTGCCTGGGGCCCAGGGGTATGGGATGCCCCCACCCCATCAGCTGCCTCCTTCCTACACACAGAACCCTCTCACCTACCTGGAGCAGAACCTTTCCAACATCGGCATGCCTGAGAGACGATAGTGAAGCCTCTGTGAGGTTAGGGGGACAGAGAGATGATCATTAAACCTATGTGAGGTTAGGCGGACAGAGAGATGATGATGAAGCCTCTGTGACAAGGGAGGGACAGTTGCGAAACGATAGTGAGGCCTCTGTGAGGCATGTGTGTCTTTGTGAGTGAATGTTGCATCAAAGAGATTCAGAAAAAGACTCACTTTGAGAGTGGGGCAGGGGAGAGAGAATGTGTGTGTGTCACATCAGTGGTGTGTGTACATAAACATCTGACTGCATTGTATGTTATTGTATAGTTTTATTTAGTTTCAGCAGATACATGTTTGTATGTTCTTGCACAGAATTTTAACCCCAAAGTGTTCCATTTATGTGCAAACATGGATACATTTGACATGAGCAGCAGGAAAGGAAAGAAGTTAAATCTGTTTCATTTTCTGTAGTTTTGACAAATATTTAGTTAGACAAATATGAGCAGAAACCCTCTTACAAGTTATTGACAAAATCCAGCACATTGCTGTGCCCAGTTGATCGAAAAAGACCCACAGGTGTCTTCTGAATTGTTACTGTTAGAGGCATGGGCCACATTCAACCCACAAGACACATGTCTGTATTGGCCCTGTGTAAAACAGTTCTGTTATAACTCATAAATTTCAAGGCATGTTAATGAAAAACCTTGCATGGCAAGTCTCTGATGGCAGCTCTCTTTTTTTTATATGGAAATATCATAAGAAAATGAAAGTGGGAGTGGATGAGGGGGAGGGTTATGAGAGAAGGCATCAATTTGATTCATGTTTTAACTGCACATACTTAACCGTGACCCACTGCTGCAGACTCCGGCAAGGGTCTGATTCCTGTCCTGTGCATCATGTTTTTTCTCGATTACATCTGCCCTTCCTTCGCAGTCTCCCTTCTGTCTTTGGAGTTTACATTTTCTGTTGCTCTGAAATTGACACTGCTTTGAGTTAGAAAGACTACTTCAAAACGCTGGAGCTTTGCATGCATGAAAATTAGACTGATGCCAAAAGTTGAAAAGGAGTACAGATGAAGTCAAAAGGCCCAATTTTAGTCCAGAACCATAATAATGCTATGTGGATGTTTGCATGAATTTCAGTATTGTCAGTGACACAGTGGGCACAAACCAGCATTAAGTGATGTTTGGTATTATCTGTTGTGTCCATTCATTCTTATTGCTTTCTACATAGAAAAAAAAATTGTCATGAGTTTAATGTTCTGTGCCAGTCTGTTACTTGGACATGATGTTATGTGAATGAAATAAAAATGTATTTCCTAATCTAAATAGGAATGTGTATTGTATCAGAGTATATGAGAGCTACATGTGTTTGTTGTATGACTGCTACATGTATGTATTTCTTCACCTGTTTTTACAGTTGCACATTTATTATATTGAAATTGCAGTTGACTGTCAGACAAACATACAAACAGACATATTGAAAACAGTTACGCAGTTTGAACCTCCAAATCAGAAAGACGTTGGTCTGATTGAAAGTTTGAGACTTCTGACAGCTCAAGTCTCTAGAAATGTTTTGAAATGAAGTTTCAAGGGATTTGGTCTTTGTCAGCATGGTCAAACGCTTTTTGGGTTGTTGAATAATTTGTCAGCATGGTCAAAGGCTTTTGAGTTTTGACCAGCTATTAACACAATGAGAAAAGTTACAGAAGGGTTTGGGGTGATAACATTTTTCTTCAAAACTGTCAGAAAAAGAAAACAAAGAGTGAATATGTTAGCATGCGATATCATTCCCGGACAAAAGGGGGTATTGTCAGCTCCAAGGGAGATAAATTTTGGGGTGTGTGGAGTTGTCTCCATATTGATTTGGTACATGAATTCATATTATTTTGTGTCTTTTACAATTGGAAATAAAAACAATCGAATATATGCGTGTTAATCCACCCATTCAAGACTATTTTTTGAGCTGAAGCACTGCCAACAGTACGTTTGAGGGGATGCAGGTTTCTGCAATATTTTCTTTGCATGCGACCTTCCTGTCCTCTCACACGACAGGTACAGCAGAGAGAATGGATACTCCTGTTTCAACAGATTTTGTATCTTTTCTTTTTGTGATATGTTTGAATTTGCATTGCATGAGAGGCAGCTTTGAAACTTATCTGATGCAGTCACAAAATAATACATCAACAATGAATCTTTGTCTCTTTTATTAAATAGTGCAACAGCTACACCTCCCTTCTCCATAACAAGTTCAATATTTTTCATTGTACATTTACCTTCACCATATATCATTGCTTATGTACATATACTTTCATTATGGATCTGCACACCAATAATGATAATGCCCCAATAATCATTAAACAAGCAATTGAACCATAATCCTTCAGTTCCTTGTCAATGATTATCATCATCTCATTATTTATATGTTCATATTGTTAAATATCAACAAAACATGAATTAAAGACCTGACTTATTGTGCAAATCAAAGACCTGACCTGTAGTTGAATGACATATCTCCCACAAGATATGAAAGTTTGTTGTTTTTTTCTCTTGCTGTTCTAAATCATTTTGCCAGTGTTAAGCTTTTTTTCTTCGTTTTTTTCTTCTTAACATAAGATCCTACCATTGTCATGCACCAGTTAGTAAAGTCAGTTAAATACCTTGGCGCTATTATCAGTGAAGAAGGGTTTAAGACAGGAATACTGGCAAAATCTGCGCAAGCTGCAACAGCACTGGCAAGACTCAATCCCATATTTAGAGACAAAAAGCAGTCTCAGAACAAAGCTCCTTCATGCACTGGTTTTCTCTGTTTTCTTGTATGCATGCAAGTCCTGGACTCTTACAGCAGAGCGGTGTAAATTTACACCAAGCGGTGTAAATGAGATGCTTCAGGAGACTCCTTGGCATCTCTTACAAAGACTACATAACATTAAGAAGTCAGAAAAACCATTGGACAGTATGTTGATCAATATGAAGACCAACTGACCACAGTGAGAGAAAGGAAAATAAAATGGTATAATCACATGACAAGATATGATGGGCTCTCCCAAGACTGTCCTTTGGGGAAGAGTGCAGGGGAAAAGAAAGTGAGGCAGAGAACAAAAGTGGGCAGACAACATCACTGTGTGGACAGAGAGGAGCTTTGCTGAAACTCAGGCCGTATCTCATGAAATGGAGAAAGTTGATGATTGTTAAGTGCAGCATCCTCACTACCAGACCCGGTTTCAGTGTTAGTGACAGTGACAGTTAATACAATGTTTTTTCTTAGTAGTTATCCTGGACCAGACATCCATACTTCTAGAGAATGGGTACAGTCATTTGTACTCACTTGCATAAACACCCAAAAAATTATTTATTATATCAAACCTGGACATGAGATGTGCAAAAAAGAAGAAGGGATTTCTTATGCATGGAGTGTCAGATCATGAATGTGTGTAATCAAATGGTTGGTGTAATTAATATGGTTGGGGGAATTCAAATCAAGTATGGCACCTGTGACAGATAACCAGCATTAACTACCATTTTATTCGGTATACAGCAATAATTTGTTTCATACTAGTGGCTTACGTGTAAAGCATTTGGTTTGGTTTGGTTTGGTTTCGGACGTGTGTTTTGTTGTTTTAAGAAACTTGAGTGAGGGACTTTTTTTTTTTCAATTCCTTTGTTATCTTTTTTAATAGATACAGCCAGAATGAGATGAAACTCTAACTACCACCAGAAATGGAATCAGTTATCATAGCATCCTTGAAATATATATGAGTAAAAAATAAATGGAGGAATAAGTAAATGAATGAATAAACAAAATTAATAAATAAAATAGATTTGTTATGAAAAGAGCCATGCCCCACGAACAGCCCGTTGTCAAGAAAAACGAAAGCCATGCAAGGGGAGTAATTGTATGTCATGCCGGGCTCACTTTCCCCAGACTTTTTTTTTTTTTTTTAACCTCCCTTACATTGATTTCAACGAACACACACATTGCCTGAAAATTCATAACAAAACATAAAATAGTGATTATCATAATACGAAACTATTACTTATCCTCTCTCACAGGTGTATGAGTGGATGGCCCGTGCTAAAATTTTCGAGAGCGTTTGAACTTGGTTAATGAAAATGTATGTAGACTAATAACTTATCTTCATTGCAATATTGTTTAGAGACAGTCTGCTGTTGTTTTAAATGAAAATGCTATGTAATTATCTTGACAAAGAAAATTAGTAATTTTACTTGATTGCAACATATTCGGTGACAGTGTGGCTGTAAACGAATATATGATGCAAAGTTAAGGATTCAGTTTCCAGTAAACAAAAACAAACAAACAAAATGTGTCTAAAAAACAACAACAACAGAAAAACAAAAAACCCCAAGAAAACCCCAGTGATAGCGGCATTTTGCTGGAAGATGGAAACATTTAGAACACCAATGTATTGCTTTTCCAGTCAGCAGAGAAGCGTACAAATCACAGCCACTATATCTTCCCGAAAGCCGTCATGAACAGCAACCAAAATTAGCCTATGAAAACTATATATTTATTTTCATTGCTGGTTGATATTTGAAACCCAGTGAATATATAGCATTTCTGGCCCATCATTTGTTCGCACACAGCATACTGGCAATTCATGTTCTCGTTCAAGTATCAATATGTTAGCGTTTTAACGAGTCTATTTCTGTTGCGTTGTGGTGCAATACGCAAACTATTTGCAGTGTTTAATGTTATCCCCATTTTAGGGTGCGAAATCTAAACTAGCTGTTACGTGTTTCAAGTCCGTTTTCGTGCAGTGTATTTTCAAAGATTAGTTTTTTTAAAAATTAATAAAAAAAAGAGTTCAGTTTGGGTGTCGAAAGTCAAAACCCTGATAACAATGAGATTCATTCTAAATTATGCTGAAGTCAGTGTCATTAATTGTGTTCGTGTGTGTCTAGTAAACACAAAGATAGCGCCATGAGAGTTAAATTATCTGATTTTCATGATTGATGGCTGCTAAAGACCCAGAGCATCTGCCTGATAATAACCTCTTAAGACTTTCTCTTGGCATTCCTTCGATTTATACACTTCGCAATACACGACCCCCCCCCCCCCCCTCCCCCATTCCAAACCTCATAGAATTACCCCCATTTCTGAAACAAAACTGAAGGCAAGTGCACTTTTCTTTTCTGGGCCTCGTTTCGGACAGTTAGTTACTCCTTTTTTTCTTTTTTTTTTTCAAAGTCTGTTCAGTTAATCCCAATTCATTTATGGAAGTTCATCATCTACTCCCATAACAGGTGAAGCAAATAAAGTATATGAAAAACTTCAGCTGTCAAACAATAACAGTAACGAAATTGAACTGAATCTACAAGTAAAAGCACCTGGAACAAAAACTATAGTCCACACGTTCTATTTTATTGCAATATGGCTCAATCAAAGTTTCGTCAAAACGTCAAAATTTAGTGGGAGGTAAAATTTATTGCCGTAACGTACTCTCTCTCTCTCTCTCTCTCATATTTTTTTTTCTCTCTCTCTCTCTCTTTTTAATTAGATACTATGAAAGTCCAATTGCTTTACCTTGTGGTTTCATCTATAATTCGCAAATGAACCGGTGTTTCAAGACACCCGTTTGAAGATAATCATTATGAACAGGCAGTCATTCCACATCCTCCATATAAAGTGATCACCAACTTGGACTCTGGTACAATTCATTCAGTCCTTCAGTTAGTGAGCGGAGGGTGTCATCAGTTCCATCTTGAAAAAGGACAGCTCTTCAAAAGGCACCAGTTCGAGGCGAATGCCTCTCTACACTGCACATCAAAAGTTTCAGTAGTTGTGGGTTGAATTTGTCATGCACACATTGACATGTCTTCGGCCATGTCTTTAACACACTGGAAATATTGGACACACAACTTGCTTTTTGAGGGGATGTGGGTGGTCGTGTTGTTTTGTTTAATTTTGGTTTGTGTGGTCTCTACTTGAAACGGTCGGGTAAGGGAGGTGAGAAGATAAATCCACAATGGGACTCGCTTCAAAACTTATTTCCCACAGTTTGTGCCTTGCTCAGTGAGAACACTTATGTTAACTGTCATATTTCCTGTGTAGTTTTAACTATATCTAATTGATCATGATTGTTCCTCT
Source organism: Babylonia areolata (assembly GCF_041734735.1). Taxonomy (NCBI): domain Eukaryota; kingdom Metazoa; phylum Mollusca; class Gastropoda; order Neogastropoda; family Buccinidae; genus Babylonia; species Babylonia areolata. The sequence continues at coordinate 41,165,396 of NC_134894.1, forward strand.
TGTTTCTGATAATCATTATATTTCACATGTGCAAGAATACAGAGCAGCCATGTCTCTGCTTTCATTACTTTTGTTCCATGATAAGCGGTTGCTGCCAAATCAGCTCCATCAGTTCAAGGACTGGACACTTTTTTTTAAGTTCCACGATGTGAAGTGAGATCAACAGGTCTAATCCATGGTCTTGTGAGACGGACGGAGGCAACGACTTGTCACTTCACTGGGATGAAATGCTCATCGAAATCTTCTGAACAGTTCTGATTCTTCACAACAGTGTCACAGAGACGGCTCTCGACCTACAGCTTAGAGACAAGATTTTCTTTCTACATCTGTGAATCTGTTTTACTCTGCAGCCTCGATTGGAAAGCATATCTGCGTCCGTTTTATGTTTCATCTCGTACAGTTGTTTTTGCTTTTCTTCTTCCGTCAAACGTCTCTGCAAGCAGCACCCACAAAGACAGGGCAGCGGCCTTCCCGGGCCTGCCTGTGCCCCACCTCCTGCAGCCAGTGCAGGATCTGCACCGTCTTGTCATTGTCCAGAAAGCTCTCCCGCCTCCCCGCGGCCTTGTCAGCCTGGATGGCCTGCACCACGTCCCGCGCCGTCAACGCCTTCTCCGCGCTGTCCGGGTGGACCCCTGCCCCGCTGGCAGGGGGCGTCAGTGGCAGGTCGTCGTTGGAGGAGGAGGAGGGGACGGGCCGTTTGACAGGCCTGGGCAGGGTGATGGCGGGGGAGGTGAAGGAACGGGAGAGACGTTCCAAAGATCGGGTGCTGGTCCGGTGACCTGGCGTGGCAAAGAAACGACCTCTATTGTTGTTGTGGGCAGGAGGAGGAGGGGGAGGAGGGGACTGCCCGCTCTCACTCGCCCGACCGCTGGGTGATGCCAGCGGCTGACGGTAGACCTTGAAGTCCAGAGGTGTAGGACTGAGACGTGAGCTGGTGCTGCCAGGCCCCGGAGAGGGACAGCTGTGGACGCTGTATGGGCCGGCCACCAGCTGGTAGGAGCCCTGGCTGCCACCCTTAGGGACGGCCCGCGGAAGAGTCAGCTCCGACATGCTGGAGGTCTGGATCAGAGACCCCGCGCTGGATTTTGGGATGTGTGGGTACTGGCGAGGATTGGGCAGGAGAGTGGGAGACGGGGAAGGGCTCTGTGGCGGATAGCTTTTATCCTCCGGCTGGCGATCTCCGGGAGGTCGAAGGCTAGGCATGCGCAGGGAGGACTTTGCTGTGAGGGAGGCAGACAGGGATCTGTTGGGGGGAGGCTGGGGGTCCTGTCTGGGGGGTGTTCGGCCACAGATGGCCGACTGGCTCTGCCGGGGAGACTGGCCTTTGTCCACACTGTCATCAAACTTGACCCGCTTCTGAACCTGCACGTAAAGAAAGACTGGACTTTAGAGTGTTGAAATTGCATTAAAGTAGACTTATAAACAGGCACATGTAATGATTTATCTAAGACAGAGAAAGGAAAAGAAAATTGTCTAAGAAACGTTTTGTCAGAAAACGGTTTTGCGATTGTGTGAATGTGTCAAGGTGATGGGTATGAGCAAAGTTGTATTTCAGAATTTAAATCCAGACTGTTTGATATGTTTAACCAAAACTGGCACAGAGACATAAAAAGTAAGGATAAGTGCAACTGGTTCCATTCATTAAAAAGTATAGTAAAAGCTGAAAAATTGCTAACTGTTATTACGAACAAATGGCATCGTGCAATGCAAACAGAAAATGGTGTATGCAAGGTACATCCACAAATTATCCATGTCCTTTGTGTAAATCCACAGTTGATGATGAAATTCATTTCATGTTTGATTGTAAATTTTACGATGATTTGAGA
>NC_134894.1:41169721-41174721 GCF_041734735.1 Babylonia areolata
CCGTCGTCAGAATTGTGGTATTCTTTGTCAACATTCACCTCTTCAGTATGAGAGCCTTCCACTTGCAATATTTTGATGGTGGTAATTGGGGTGAAGCTGTTAAAGTCTTCTCTTTCGCCGTTCGTATGGAGAGAGTTAAAACTGTCACACACACACACACACACAGAGAAAGAGAGAATATGCTTATTTATTTTCTGGCTCAACAACAATATATATATATATATATATGTGTGTGTGTGTGTGTGTGTGTGTGTGTGTGTGTGTGTGTGTGTGTGTGTGTGTAATATATAGCAAATAGCATATTTATAATGTGACATGCTCACACCGGCGCAGACAAATGCACACACCAACAATACAATATATGGGTGTACGACAGAATAATCAACTGGCCGTGTGGGTGGTAGGATAAGGGAGGGAGGCGGGGAGGGGGAGGGGATGGGGGGGGGGACGGGAGGAACGAAAAGTGTAGTGGAGGATGAGGAAGGGAGCACACACACACACACACACACACACACACACACACACACACACACACAATTCTGAAACTCTGACGTCAGTGCAGACTGAACTGAGGTTATTGGCTGACCCGTGGTGTCGGAAGAAGAAAGAGGATAATGATTTATATACCTCCTGACACTTGAGTGTCTTCACTGTCTGTATGTTCAGCCTGTATGTGCGTCAACCGGGGGCCGCGGAACACGGTTCAAAATGGCCTGGAGTATTTGTATCCATGTTGGCTCGATTACCTGGCCCGGGGCTCACTGCCTGTTGGGAAACACTGAATGGAAAAGTGCTGTAAAATGACTTTGACTTGCTCTTAATGTTTCTATTGAAAATGCCAAAGTGTGCGCCGGCACACACACACACACACACACACACACACACACACACACACACATGCATGTCGTGCACGTTCATACAGATAGATACATGAGCTATAGCTCAGTTTTAACACATTTGAAAGGCAACAATTTCTGGGGGAATTATATTGTTTTATTAATATCAAGTCTTCACCTTCACCTTCACCTTCACCTATCCCGTAGTCTTGTGGACCGTTGGGGCGCCACAGGTGATCTGGCAACTAGCATCCTCCAATCCTCTGGGTCTATCAAGTCTAGTAAGATGAAAAAACGAAGAATCACAGTGTATAAACTGGGGCTGACTGAAGTGACCTGAAATATGACCTCGTGCTGCGTGTCAAAGTATTTACTTCCTACACAAGGTCAGTTTTCAACAGTAGATGCTCAAGGCCAGTAAGTGCAGTGGGTTCACAGACTGACCATCCTCATTCAACAACTAATCGCCCTGCGTAATCAAGAGAACATGGAGACCATAATAATAATAATGATAAAATAACTGGACATTTATCAGCGCTTTCCTCATTGCACAAAGCGCTTTACAATCCATACACACACACATACGAAACACACTCAGTCCTCAACTCACAATCATGCACAATAAACCTATATATGCGCATACGAACTCGTGCGCACAATATAAATATTATACATACATACATACATACATACATGCACGCATCGATCGATCCATCCATCCATCATGAGAAAACAGAGGAAATGGACAGGGCACGTCATGCGAAGAGAGCAAGGTAATATCATGTGGACAGCCCTTCAGTGCGCAACAGAAGGTAGGCGCAAGAGAAAAAGGCCAAAGAACAACTGCCGTGGAACAGTCGAAAGAGAACTCAAGACCCTGAAACACACCTGGGGTACCATTCAGAGACTGGACTAAACAGGCAATAGTGGCGGTTCTTTGTCTGCTGCCCTACATGCCAGAGGGCACAATCGACAGTAAGCAAGAAACTAAGTTCAAGTAAATACATGGGGGTCAAAAGCGGACTTTCTGCACACACGGTCAGCAACAGCTGCAGGACTGTGGACCAGGCAGCACACCGCCTGATTCACGACAGCTACAGTCGTAGCTTCTACACTCCATTGATCAACACATTCATTGTTCTAAACGAGCCACTGAGCGCACTCTTCTGAAAGGTGATTAGTTTCAGTTTCGGTTTTAGTTTCAAGGAGGTGTCAAAGAGTGCAAACCGATCCATTTACAATACACCAAATCTGTTAAAAAAGTAAAGGGGGTGGGTTAAGGGAATGGGACCTGTGGGGGGTGGGGGGTCAGATGTCTGACCTGCACATGACCCCAACGCGCTGGCCAGGCAGAGAGCTTTCCACAGGTATGAAAAACATTAACCAAAAACAATATAAAACAAATAAACAAAAAAGTAAATACATTAAAATATAGTATAGGAAATGGAAGGAACGTCGAAGGCAAATGACTGAAACAGTCCAGAGTAGTAACTCTCTCCATTCATTAGGTACACAACTTCAAGTCAATGCTGCTTATGCTACCAATTCAGCTAGCACACGGGTAAATGACAGGTACATTGGAACAAACCCAGACACTTCCTCAAGAAAAGGAAGCGCAGAGCTTGCCCTTACACGATTCATTTGACATGTGCACACAGCAGCAATGACAGGAGAAAGAACGCCTTTTGTTCTGTATTGTATGCGTATTCTGTGTGGCTTATTTGGGATCAAAAGGCTATGCCAGTCTTGAATGAAAGCTAATTTTGTGTTTGCACATTTCTTCTGTCATTGCTGTTGTGTGCACATGTTATTCACCTGTGTGCTAGCTGAATCGGTAGCACAAGCTGCATTGACTTGAAGTTGTGTACACTGTGAATGGAGAGAGTTACCTCTCTTTACTATTTGCTAATCAGTTTGTTCTCCTGGCCTCATTATTTATTCATTCCAAGACTGAAAGAATATATATATATATATATATATATATATATAAACAAAAAACAAAACAAAAAAACAACCGGGCCACGTTACGAAAGAGATTGGATACTTTCCACAACCCAGCGAAATACGCTCAGCAGGCTGCACTAATAAACGGTGTGTAACGTTTGACATGTCGCATGACACTGACCCTCAGTGAGAGAAAAAAAACCCAACCAACCAACCAAACAACAACAACAAAAACACCCCTAAAACACGACCGATGGGGATGTCAACCCCCACAAGGATCTTTCGGGAGAGCCAGTGACAGATGAAATCGTGGTTCAGTTCAGTGTGAGTACAAAGAAACCTTGAATGCAGCTGTTGTTATGTGCACACGTGTATAGACAGACATACCAGCAGCAGTTGGGCCGGCGGATAAGGGTCCAGCAACGGACAGTGAAAAAACATGCACCCTGAATGTACAACCGTCGTGGGGACAAAATACATGCTTTTCACCCCCCCCCCCCCTCTCCTCTCTCTCTCTCATTTCAATGCTAATTTTGACAGACATAGGACTGAACAACTTTTGACGAGCATGAGCATGTTTGCATCGATGTTCATGCGTAAGCGCTATGTGCGCGCGCGCGCGCTGGTGTGTGTGCGTGCGTGTTGGTGTGTGTGCGTGCGTGTTGGTGTGTGTGTGTGTGTCTGTCTGTCTGCGGACTGAAATTACATGCGTGGCAATCCCATCAATCAAACGCGCACTTCCAACCCTCACCTCCTTTCCCCATCCTCTTTCCCTCAGTCCCCCCACCCCACCCCCCTCAACACTCCCTCCCCCTCCCCCTTTACCTCGGTTTTATCGTATCCGCGAACAATAACCTCCCTTCCTTCTGATCAGCCATAAATGGACGCTCCTTTCACGAAAGTGAAAGTCTGTTACGGGAATGCCGCAGATCCAGGTAATGCAATATCAGTCATGAATTGAAATTTCTTCTTCTTCTTCTTCTTCTTTTTCTTCTTCAGAACGCTGGATAATAAAAGCAGTTTCCATTTCTGTATGTCTGGTGCTCACGACAGATCGCATTACTGCAGAGAGGCATAAGCTGCTTTTATCTGGCCTCACGAACCACAAGAAAGTCAATAGAAAATAATAAATGAATGAAATCTCTAGAAGAGATCTCACTGAACATTTTTGTGTCGTGTTACGTGTTTGTGGTTTTCACTCTTTCCAAAATAATGTAAAAAAAAATAAAAATAAAAAATAAAAAAAATAAATAAAATAAAATAAAAAGAATTAAGAAAAAAAATAGGATATGAAATATAGAAAAGAATTTTCACAATGAATTTTTTAAAAAAAGAAGAAAGAAATAAAACAAAATAAAATAAAGTGAAGTAGAAATCAAAAGTTTGTGGCTGCTTTCACTCCCCTGGAATTTCTATACCGCAAAACGGAACGACTTCGTTTGTCAAATGTCATTTTAAAGAGAGAGAGAGAGAGAGAGAGAGAGAGAGATGTTAAGCGCGATCGTCACGGAAGCTGACCCAGCCTCTAGTCTGTTGGTAAGTGATGCGAGACAGACTGTCAAGCCATAGTCACAGCTCCCCAGTTCTGACTGATGAGATCTCCTGTCAACGATCGAGATAAAAAAAATATATAAAAAATCAGGTTGGTTAATCAAACGTTTATGTTTCTGTTAATTTACTCGTTGAGAATTACACGAGGGGTGTGTGGAGGACGGTAGAATGCGAACGGGAGGGGCGGGGGTGGGGGGGGGGGTGGGTGGGAGAGAGAGAGAGAAAAGCAAATCTTTTGCATAAAGTTCGACAATTCGCCACCTTATTTTACGGGGAATTACGACAATACGGCGAATCAGGTCGCCAACATACATAATTCGTGATTATATTAATTGTGTAGTCATCGTTTACATTGTGCATTGAACTGGCCCCCCCTGTTGTTGCAACATAGGAAAGACTTGCACCGTCTCTGGAGCTGGTCTGTCCAGTCTTCCGTAAAGCCAATTATGTTGTAAGCGCCTGTGCGCAACAAATGACAACTCTCTCTCTCTCTCTCTCTCTCTCTCTCTCTCTCTCTCGCTCTGTCTCTCTCTCTCTCTGTCTCGCTAACAACAGAAAGGAAATGGCTTCGGTTATTATGCACTTGAAAATAATGCTTGGTTACAACACAAATAATGATAATAGTTAATACGTGGCTCATAGTTCATTATGAGGCTTGGATGCTAATAA
>NC_134894.1:41179721-41184721 GCF_041734735.1 Babylonia areolata
TGAATGTGTGTGTGTGTGTGTGTGTGTGTGTGTGTGTGAGAGAGAGAGAGAGAGAGAGAGAGAGAGAGAGAGAGAGAGAGAGAAAGAGAGTGTGTGTGTGTGTGAGACAGAGAGAGAGAGAGAGAGAGAGAGAGAGAGTGTGTGTGTGTGTGAGAGAGAGAGAGAGACAGAGAGAGAGAGAGAGAGTGTGTGTGTGTGTGAGACAGAGAGAGAGAGAGAGAGAGTGTGTGTGTGTGTGTGAGACAGAGAGAGAGAGAGAGAGAGAGAGAGAGAGAGAGAGAGAGAGAGAGAGAGAGAGGGAGAGATGATGGATAAGCAGTAAGAGAGGAGAGTTCACAATCATAAATGAAAAATCATACGAAACGCATGTGTATACCATAAGTACTGAGAACGAATGGTGAATCGGTATATGGAACAATGCTAATACAGAGCGCAAAATATACCGACAGACTCAACAGCATTTGTGAGTCGGGGTGTTTTAAATGTAGAGAGTAAGATGTTTCTTAAGGGTTGATGTGCCACTGTGCGATCTGATATTATGGTGTAAGCTGGTTCCAAAGTGTACTGCCAGAGGCTGTCTTGAATAAGACAATCCTGGAACAGCGAAAATGAAAGACAGACAAAGAGAGAGAGAGAGAGAAAGAGACAGACAGACAGACAGAGACAGAGACAGAGAGACAGAGACAGAGAAATCGACAGATAGACAGACGGACAGACATACAGACAGACAATAAGACCCAGATGGATAAACTCTTGTGAGAAACTCGTTCAGTCCATGCAACCATAATATAGAACATGAATTACATGAATACACTCCTACTCCCACTCACCCAGCCCCATATATAATGTGTTAGCAGTGTCAGCCGTCATCGGTCCATTGATATTCTCCCACATAAAGTCAGCTGAAGTAAAAAAAAAAAAAAAAATAAAAATGACATAAAAATAAAAAATATTTTAAAAAAATTCCCCAGTGATTTTTTGCACAGCCGAACATGAAAAGATCCCAACGTATTTCTGAAATGGAATATATCAGTTCACCATGAATGGTCGTTCAGTGTTTTGACAGGTGAAACAGTTTATGATCTCTCTCTCTCTCTCCGTCTTCCCCTTTCACCCCTTTCGTGAGTGCGCGGGTGCGTGCATATTTTCGAGAAAAAGCAACGAGTACATATCGGCATGAACCACAACATGTAACAAATACACACTGATACAAAAGCAACGGGACCTCATTAACGCATCACTATGATAACCTACTCTGAAACCCTCCCATGCTGAGGGGATGGGTGGGGGGAGTCCTGCACGTCCTTAACATTTACTCCTGCCATCCCTTCCCAATGGACAACACAACACAACACCACGCAACACAGTACAACGCGACGCAACGCAACACAACACGACACAGCACAGCACAGCATAGTACAGTACAATACAGTACAGTGCAGCGTGTACAGCACAGTACAGTACAGTACAACACAATGCAGTTCAGCACAGTGCAGTACAGCACAGCACAGCGCAGTCCAGTCCAGTACTGTACATTATTAATCCCATGTGTCAGTCTCACAACTCAGTAAAAGTAACACCAGACTACATCAACTACAAAGAGTTGAATTTTTTTTTTATAACAAAATGATAACTTTGCTCCGCACGACTCGTGTGCGTATTTAAAGTTGCAACTTTTTATTCTAAAAACTACCACCCAGACTGAAGAACTGAAGAACAACACACAGAACACACCTGTCAACAGTAACATTTCCATGTAACAATACTTAAACACTACTCTATACTTACGCATGTCTCTGAATAAAGATATGTCACACCTGTCATCAACCCCATACGATCTGCCGCCACCGAGAGAAAAGGAACAAATATAATCTTATACTCGGCCGTGAAACACTTGACTTTACATCGTACTCACCCAAGGCAAAACCCATGGACGAAAACGTCTCAGACTGCAGTTTGAGGATTAACAAAACAATACTAAAAACATGTCCGCGAAGGCACTGAGAGTCACGTCACCTGAGGCGGCCTCATGAAAAAATCAACCACAACAGCTGCAACAACAACAAGAACATCAACAACAACCACACCCCTTACACCTTTCACTTCCTGACTGTCGGGGATAGTGTAGCTTTAACCACTGCACCAAACACTGGCCGCTACACGAGGGTAGCTCCACAGGAACGTGTCTTTACAAATGAGAGATCTCCCCACCCCCCGTACCACAAGGGACTTCAGATCTTCTCCACGCATGCTGGAGACATGACTCAAGTCAGCCACTATAGGAGGCTCAATTTCAGTCAGTGGCACCTTGGGTGGGTAGCTTATTATTATCCTTTAAAACACACACACACACACACACACACACACACACACACACACACACACACACACACACACACACACACACACAACGGACGAGGTCGGTGAGTTCAGTGTCTGTGTATATATTCTGTTCCTTCTTTCCCAACTCCTCCCTCGCTACCTACATCCCCCCCATTCCTGTCTGTCTCTCTCACTCCCGCTCTCTCTCAGTGCTCCCCAATCTCTCTCTGTCTGTCTGTCTCTCTCTCAAATCGAGTCTGCGCGCGCGCAAGTGTGTGTGTGTGTGTGGGGGGGGGGGGTGGGGGGTGGGGGGGGGGTGCGTGGGAGGGGTGGACATGTGTGAGAGGGTGTGTGTGTGTGTGTGTGTGTGTGTGTGTGTGCTCAACATTGTAATGGGTCAGAATGCCTTCTACAATAAAACATTTCTGAGTTCTGAGTTCTCTCTCTCTCTCTCTCTCTGCGTTTGTTTATGTGTCTCTGTGTCTGTTTGTTTGTGTCTGTCACTGTATCTGTGTGTCTGTGTGTTTGCGTGTCTGTGTGTGCGTCTTCTAACTGAACACAAGACAAACAGAAAAAAAAGAAGAAGAAAACGAGTCGATTTTTTAAGCCCATACTACGTATCGGCTGGAAACTTTCGTGTGGTGGACACACAAGCTAACCTTCACGTTCGACCACTACAGACTGGACCGGACTGACCGGTTACAGTCATTACCATCAATTACATGGCTTTATATTGATGTCAACTTTCTATTTCAGGCCCTGCAGTATGTCGCGAGCACGTGGAGACCGCAGAAATCGATTCAGGTGTTACCGACGAAAATCAGTCAACCTAACTATTGGCAAAGCCCTTTTCACCAACCACAATCCTAAAAAAAAAAAAAAGTAAAATGAGAGGAAGGAGTGACATGGAATGGCGGGCGATGGCGGTCAGAAAGACAGGAAGAAAGACGGAAAGAAAGAGGAAAGAATAAAAATGGAATGGACTCCCCCCCTCCCCCCCCCCCACCCCCACCGCCCTTCTTCTATCTCATACCTAACTCCTCCCCCCCCCTCCCCATTCCTCCCCCACCTTCTCCCCACTAAAAGTTTGAATTCAAAGTTCGCTTTCGTATCATTGTTGTCTCCGTAAACGGCAGACCCCCCCCCCTTCCCTCTCCGCCCCCACTTCCTCATGCCCCCCCTCCATCCCCCGCCCACACCCCCCACAACCCCAACCCCTCCGCAATATCCAAATCCCCTTCCCATCTTCCAGTCCCATCCCCACTAACTTCGTGCTTGTGCTCTGTTTGTTGCCTGTTCATGCTTCTCAGAACTCTGGTCTTCCCCTCTCCCACATCTCTCTTCCCTGATCCTTTTCCTCTTGTCACTCCGACTCCCAAGTGCCTTTCCCCTCACCTACCCCTTTATACACACCCCTCTTCCTTAATCCTCTCCCACTCGCCAACCAAGTCCTCCCCCCCCAGGACCCCAACCATCTAACACCCCTAACACCCCTCTCCCACTCACCACCCCAGTCCTCCCCCCTCCATCTAACATCCCTCTCCCACTCACCACCCCAGTCCTCCCCCCCTCCATCTAACATCCCTCTCCCACTCACCACCCCAGTCCTCCCCCCCTCCATCTAACATCCCTCTCCCACTCACCACCCCAGTCCTTCTCCCCCCCCCCCCATCTAACATCCCTCTCCCACTCACCACCCCAGTCCTCCCCCCCCCCTCTAACATCCCTCTCCCACTCACCACCCCAGTCCTCCTCCCCCCAACATCCCTCACCCACTCACCACCCCAGTCCTCCTCCCCCCCCCCCCCAATCTAACATCCCTCTCCCACTCACCACCCCAGTCCCCCCCCCCCCATCTAACACCCCTCTCCCACTCACCACCCCAGTCCTCCTCCCCCCTCCCCCATCTAACATCCCTCACCCACTCACCACCCCAGTCCTCCGCCCCCCCCCATCTAACACCCCACTTCCACTCACCACCCCAGTCTCTAACACCCTCTCCCACTCAACCCCCTCCCCCACCCACCCACCCCCATCTAACACCCCACTTCCACTCGCCACACCAATCCCCCACCCCCATCTAACATCCCTCTCCCACTCACCACCCCAGTCCTCCTCCCTCCATCTAACATCCCTCTCCCACTCACCACCCCAGTCCTCCCCCCCCCTCCATCTAACATCCCTCTCCCACTCACCACCCCAGTCCCCCCTCTCCCCATCTAACACCCCTCCCCTACTCACCACCCCAGTCCTCCTCCCCCCCCCCCATCTAACATCCCTCTCCCACTCACCACCCCAGTCCCCCCCTCCCCTCCATCTAACACCCCTCTCCCACTCACCACCCCAGTCCCCCCCCTCTCCCCATCTAACACCCCTCTCCCACTCACCACCCCAGTCCCCCCCTCCCCTCCATCTAACACCCCTCTCCCACTCACCACCCCAGTCCCCCCCCTCTCCCCATCTAACACCCCTCCCCTACTCACCACCCCAGTCCTCCTCCCCCCCCCCATCTAACATCCCTCTCCCACTCACCACCCCAGTCCCCCCCTCCCCTCCATCTAACACCCCTCTCCCACTCACCACCCCAGTCCCCCCCTCCCCTCCATCTAACACCCCTCTCCCACTCACCACCCCAGTCCTCCTCCCCCCCCCCCTATCTAACATCCCTCTCCCACTGA
>NC_134894.1:41192221-41214721 GCF_041734735.1 Babylonia areolata
AAAAAAACAGTGACAGAGACAGCTGTAGACAGGACGATAGAAATGGACATAGACAGCTATAGACATATCAATAGACATGGACAGAGACAGATATAGACAGACCTTTTGGCAGAGAAACATGGACAGAAACAGCTATAGACAGACCAATAGACAGAGAAACATGGGCAGAGACAGCTATAGACAGACCAATAGACAGAGAAACATGGACAGAGACAGCTATAGACAGATCAATAGACAGAGACTGAGACAGCTATAGACAGGCAAGCAGGTAGAAAAAAAAAACAGTGACAGAGACAGCTGTAGACAGGACAATAGACAGGGACAGAGACAGCTATAGGCATACCAATACGGCTATAGACGGGGACTAGGATAGCTATAGACAGACAAGGAGATGGGAAAATAGTAACAGAGACAGTTATAGACAGACCAATAGATAGAGACTGAGACTGAGACAGCCACAGACAGGACAAGCAGATAGGAAAAACAGTGACAGAGACAGCTATAGACAGACCAAAAAACAGTGACAGAGACAGCTATAGACAGACCAAAAAACAGGGACAGGGACAGCCACAGACAAACCAATAGAGAATGTGACAGCTATAGACAGACAAGCAGACTCAAAAACAGTGACAGAGACAGCTATAGACAGACCAATACGGCAATAGACAGGGACATGGACAAATATAGACATACCAATAGACAGAGAAACAAGGACAGAGACGGCTATGGACTGAACAACAGGCAAGGGCAGAGACAGCTGGAGACAGACAAGCAGACAGAAAAAAGAAAAAAAAAAAAAAACAGGAACAGAGACCATTATAGACAGACAAGTAGACAGAGAAACAGATTGATAACTATATACGGAGATAGAGAAAGATGAAACAGAGAAAGGTAATGGATAGACCTCATTCATTTCGTAACATTCTATGCCCGACCACACACCGATTTGTTGTTTGTTTGTTCGTTTATCTATCTGTTTTTTGTTTGTGTGTTTTGTTGTTGTTTTTACTCATAACCCTTTTCTCTTTTTCGTTTCTTTTCTTCTTTCTTTCAAGCGAAACAAATTTTTTTATTGTTTCATTGTATTTTCATCTTGTTTTATTTCATTTTTCATTTTTTTTATATAGATATTTATGTTCTTTTCTTTCCTTTTTTTTTTTTTTGTGTGTGTGTGTGTGTGTGTTAACCACATGGCACACAAAAGCTTACCAGCACTGACCTGTCCACTTGACAATTCGTCCGTTTGTCCGTCCGTCCGTTCATGTCTCTCGCTCTCTCCCTTGCTGTGGCCATCATCCCACTGACCATCGTCCACTGCGTGACCGGCGGACCGCACTAGGCTTGTCCTTCTGACGCTGTGTATGTAGGTAGTTCGATCCGCTTCGACCGAAACGTGTGATCGAATACTGGTCGATGGTTGATTTGGACCGATGTTTTTCAGCACGCCTGATTGACGTCAACCGCATGGACATGTTTATTGAAGCGTAGGTTATGGTCCACTGACCCCTGAGGGCGAGGTTGCGGGGCATGGTTCATTGAGCACGTGCTTGGGTATAGGCAGGTGGGCGAGATCTGTACGGTGCTAGGGCTGGAAAGGGTTAGGGGTTAGGGGTGGGGGCGGGGATGGAAGAGCGGGCGGGGATGGGTGGGGGCGGTTGTGAGGTAGTTAGAACCCTATCGCTAAGTACGAACAGAAGTGCCAGATAACTGATCGCCTGAAGCACTTGGGAATGACTGATGATTGTCACTGCAGATCGTAAGCTAGGAAAGGCTTACACGCAGACTGTAAAGCGCCCTTTTCTGTACGATTAGACTGGACAGGGGTCAAGCCGGATAAAACAATCATCCAGGTGCTAGATATATCTGTAATTATAGGTTTATCTATCCAGTGCATGATCGTCCCATAATTGACTTCGGGAACTATCTACCTATCAATCTATCCATCCACACATGTAAGCAAGCAAGCAAACGCGCGCGCGCACAGACACACACACACACACACACACACACACACACACACACACACACACACACACACACACACACAGACATATATATATATATATATATATATATATATCATCAGCTATCAGCTCAATGAACCATGTCCCGTAGCCTCGCCCTCAGGGGTCAGTGGACCATAACCTACATATATATACCGGCTATTTATCATTTGTAATTTTTATAAATATTTGCAACTATACCTGATGTCATCTCGTGGCCAAACCAATCCCAAACCAATTATCCAACTCACCATTGAAGTGTGCCATTCAAGCACTGTATATACTTTCAGTTATAAAACTGTTGTATGCATTATATTTTCTTTATCTCTGATTCTCTGATCAAGACGAGCGGAATGTGAACATTTGTTGTTGTTGTTGTTGTTGTTGTTGTTGTTGTTGAGAATGGAAATAATAGCAATGATTATATTTGAGAAGAGAGTCTTGTGACATCAGAAACCGATGCTGCCCAGATAAACAGCCATAGGTGGGTGTAGAACTGGTGTTGGGGAGTGTAGGGTGGAGGTGTGGCCTGAAGAGGAGGTAAAATGTGTTTATGTATGTCTCGTACACAGAGAGAGCGAGAGCGAGAGAGCGAGAGAGAGAGAGAGAGAGAGAGAGACCGACTGACCGACCATCAGACAGACAGACAGAGATAGACAGATGAGATTTTTGTCATAACAATCTGTCTCGTGGTAAGCGGGTGAAGAAGCTGGATTCAATTCGACAAAACAAACATGACTCTCAAGTGACAGGCACTAAAGAATGGAATAATTTAATTCGGTCGAAATCATTCTATCGATCAAACTGGTCTTTTCAGATTACCCAAGCAGTGATCCGTGGCGCTTTGGTTGCCACTCAGCGGACGGTAATTCGTTTTGTCAATCGAATATTTCTGTCACGACAAAGCCTTGTCCAAACTCTTCTTCTTCCATCATTATAATGATTATTATCCAATTTATATAGTGCCTTTTGATGCAAAACAGCTGTGCCATACAATGCAAAAACCGACAAGCAAAACATGCATTTGAACAAGGCTCAATTTAAATTTTCTGTTGTGTTCATTCTAGTTAATACAGTGTCCACTTTAGAATATTCATATGTAGTAAAAACGTCGATGGTGTAGTTAGTGTCACTGTATGTGTTTTGTGTGTGTCAGGTCAGGGGCATAGCCCTTGCTACTGGTACCAAGTAACCCAGTACTACCTGCCGCATGTGAAGTCTCCCAACGACGGACCAGGCGAAGGAGGAAACCTTTCGCGACGGCTGTGAAGGCGGAAGAGTATGACCAAAGGACAGTGGGAGCTCTTATCCTTGGCTGGAAGTCCCCCTAGGAGACGGAGCTCCGAAGAAAAAAATGCACCTGCTGAGGTTGTCCTACACGTGGCAGTATCTGCACCTATGGGACTGTGAGCGTCGGTAGGCGAGAGAGTGGGGAAGGGACTGCACAACTCCTCATTAAAAAAGAAAAAGTCACCTGTGCTGGTCAGGCAATCAGGCTAATGTCGGAACGACGAGCTAGCCCTTCAACACCCAGCTTTCCCAAGCCCTGCGGCGATGGAGAAGTGGTAACGGGGACAAGCAGAGGATGCTGCTGGCAGTTCCTAGTCACGACTCTGCACGCAGGCGGCTGTGGGGTGATGGTCGTCCGCCGTAGACTGGGGCAGATGCGGCGCCCGTATCCTCCCACAGTGTCACAGCAGCCCTTTTTAGGGACAGCACTGCTCTCCCCACATGGGGAAGGGGAGATAAAAGGATCCCCAAACAAAGCCTGCCTCACCTAGTACCTAGTAGGAAACCGCACCTACTTGGACATCCAACAATAGCGGTCGAAAAAAACAAAAGAAAAGAACCAGGAGTCATGCCCTGACTCTGGGTGCCTGGAATGTTCGCACCCTCTTAGACAGAGACGACAGACCAGAAAGACGCACAGCGCTCATTGCTAGAATGCTTGATCGATACCAGGTGGACATAGCAGTCATGAGCGAAACCAGGTGTGCGGGTGAAACCCAGCTGGAGGAAGTTGGCGGGGGCTACACCTTCTACTGCATTGGGAAGCCAGATGGCACCCCAAGAACCTGAGGAGTGGGCTTTGCCATACGAACCAAACTTGCACGACAGCTTGACAGCCTCCCACGTGGGATAAACGACAGGCTGATGACCCTGCGTCTGAAGCTGTCCAAGGATCGTTTTGCCACAGTCATCAGCTGCTATGCCCCGACGATGACCAACCCTGATGACATCAAAGAAGCTTTCTACGAGGAGCTCAGCCGCACCATTTCAGCGGTATACAGAAAGGGCAGGCTGATCATCCTTGGGGATTTCAATGCCCGCGTCGGCGTGGACTTCTCGTGGCCAAAAGTCCTAGGACAGCACGGTACTGGCAAGTGCAACTCCAACGGACTGCTTTTGCTCTCACTCTGTGCGCAGCATGGACTGACCATCACCAACGCCCTCTTCCAACAAGCGGACAAGTACAAGAACACATGGATGCACCCCCGCTCCAAGCAATGGCACATGCTGGACTATATGATTGTCCGGCAGAGGGACAGAGGTGATGTTTCCACTACACGCTGCATGAAAGGAGCAGTCTGTTGTTCGGACCATCGCCTGGAACATCAGACTTGCACGCAAGCTCCAACCAGCCAGGCAGAAACCCCCTAGGAAGCTGAGCATCCATCGCCTCCCTATCACCAAGGACGTGCTGCAGCAGCAAATCCAAGTAGCTCTCCAAGAAATTCCTGCTTCGACTGATGCGAGAAAGACATCCTTGCCCGCTGGGCAGAGCACTTCAACACCCTCCTCAACAGGGACTCGTCCGTATCTGACGAGGCAATTGCAGCCCTCCCACAGCTACCAGTCAATGACTCGCTAGCTGCCCCTCCCACCAAGGTCGAGACCCAGAAGGCCCTGAAGCTGACAACGTCAGGAAAATCACCAGGAGCGGATGGAATCCAGGCTGACATCTACAAGTATGGAGGCGAGGTGCTGACAGACAAGCTGACCGCCCTGTTCCAGTCTACCTGGGAGAGAGGGGAGGTCCCCCAGGATTTCAAGGATGCTTCTATTGTCCACATTTACAAACGGAAGGGAGACAAAACATCCTGCGATAACCACCGTGGAATCTCTCTCCTCTGCATCGCCGGCAAGATCTTCGCCCGCATCATACTGAACAGACTGGATGACCATGTGTCCAACACAGTCATCCCTGAAGCACAGTGCGGCTTCCACTCAGGCAGGGGAACATGTGACATGGTGTTTGCTGTACGCCAGATGCAAGAGAAGTGCCGTGAGCAGAACAAGGAGCTCCACATGGTCTTTGTAGACCTGACTAAGGTCTTTGACACGGTGAACCGCCATGGTCTGTGGACACGGTGAACCCCATGGTCTGTGGAAGATCATCTTAAAGTTCCGCTGCCCAGACAGCCTAATCCAGCTGATTGCGTCCTTCCACGATGGCATGCAAGCGAGAGTACAGGAAAATACTGACATGTCGGATCCGTTCCCTGTGGTAAATGGAGTGAAGCAGGGCTGCGTTTTGGCACCCACACTGTTCTCCATTCTTTTCTCTGCCATGCTGATTGACGCCTTCCAAGACTATGACTGGGGCATCTACATTCAGTTTCGCACAGATGGCAAACTTTTCAACTTGCGGCGACTCCATGCCAGGTCCAGGGTGTTTGAGGCACTGATGAGAGAGTTTCTCTTCGCTGATGACTGTGCGCTTGCTGCACACACCCATGAGGACATGCAGTTCATTATGGACAGGTTCTCAACCTCCTGCAGGCGCTTTGGACTCGCCATCAGCCTCAGCAAGACCGAGTCTATGTACCAACCAGCTAGCTCACAGAACGCCAGTGCCTCCCTCCCACCTGCAATCAAGATCAATGACACAGAGATCAAGTCAGTCGACAAGTTTTGCTACAAGGGCAGCACCCTATGCAGCAACAGAGCCCTTGATGCAGAAGTGACGCTGCGCATCGCCAAGGCCAGCTCCGCTTTTGGCAGACTCAACAACAGGTTGTGGAACAACAAAGGCATCAGGCTCAGCACCAAAATCAAAACCTACAGAGCTATTCTGCTCACTACCTTGTTGTACTGCTGTGAAACATGGACGACGTATCACGTCACATTCAACAACTTGAGCAGTTTCACCAGAGATGCCTACGAAAGATCCTCGGTATAAAGTGGCAAGACACGGTCTCCAACCTCCAGGTCCTAGAGAGGAGCGGCCTGCCCAGCATCGAAAGCCTGCTGATCCAGTGCCAGCTACGCTGGACAGGACACGTTGTCCGCATGACAGACAGCAGGATCCCGAAGATGCCTTTGTATGGCCAGCTGAAGGAAGGCCACCGTGAACTTGGAAGACCCTGCAAGCGCTTCAAGGACACCTTGAAGACAAACCTCAAAGCCTGTGACATAGACATCGCTTCCTGGGAAACTGATGCCCTTGACCGCTCTCGCTAGAGGATGCTGTGCTCTAGTGGCATAAAGACGTTTGAAAACAAGAGAATGCTGGCCATTAAGGAGAAGCGTGAGCGAAGGAAGCAGGGCTCAACTTCTGGAGACGTTTTCCCTTGCAACACCTGTGGGAAGTGCTGCGCATCCAGAATCGGCCTCTTCTCCCATATGAGGACACACACCGACAGATAAGCCTGCCTGCCTACTCATCCGTCGGACCGACGGGAGACTCCATTATTATTATGTGTTCTGTCCAGAACTTGTATATTTCTTTTAAATGCAAGCAAGAAAAACGATGTCATGCCTTCTTCTCAACAAACATAGCGCACCTTCAGGTAAATGGGAAGCGTTATTATGGCGGTTTTGGAATTGAATCAAGCCTCAACAAAATAAACCGTTAATGACCCGAAAATACGGCTTAATTCGGGAGACTTATAACCTATTTTTGGTATGACTGTGAAGACTTCTTCTTATTATGTTTAATCCAAATTTGGTATTGGCAGACAAATAGCGGAGAAAATGGCAATTTTAAGTTTACCATGGACACACAGACATACAGACACACAGACACAGACAAACACACACACACACACACACACACACGCGCGGACGCACGCACGCTGAGAGAGAGAAAGAGAGAGAGAGACTAACACCGGCTTGTTACATAGACTGAATCTGTTTACACAAGTGAGTCAAAACTTTTTTTTATATTTTAATGATTAATATAACCCTACAAAATACAGTTCATGACACACAATCGTAACCATTCAGCTCCTTAGAGAAAATAAGATTATGAAAAAAACAACAACAATTCTTCAATGCGAAACAAAAAATACATAAAAAGATCATATAGACAATACTGCAGAATGGACAGCTAGTGCCCACCCCAGTGTTTAATTAATCGCCAGAGCAAAACACACAGATAGTACAACATAGACTAGAAAAGAGTAAACGGTGCTCGAAAAACAGAAAGGAGACTGGACTTGGGAGGCAGAAAAAGGAGACAACCGTGAAGGAAGAATTTAGGCAGAAATAAAGGCAGCAGTAGAAAAGGGGAAATTTCTAGCACGGAATATCCAGAATGGGTGGATGCTAATGATAGAGAGTCAGAGAACCCGTAAATCTAACCTGAATGGAAGAGTTACATACTAGACATAGAGACTGATAGAATTTTGTATAAATACGGTGGCAAAACTGTGGCATTGTGTGTGTAATGTGCATTAAAATTTGTACGTATGCGTATCCTGGCAGCTGGCGCGCGCGCGCGCGCGCGCGCGCGCGTGTGTGTGTGTGTGTGTGTGTGTGTGTGTGTGTGTGTGCGTGTGCACGTGCGTGCAAGTGGATACTGCGTGAAGTAGTATGTACGTGTGTGTGTGTGTGTGTGTGTGTGTGTGTGTGTGTGCGTGCGTGCGTGCGTGTGTGTGCGTGTATGTGTGCGCGCGCACGCCTTGTGTGTATGTAATGTGGGAGCTGATGTGTTGATGAGTGTATGTGTATGAATCTGCGTGTCTGCGTGTCTGCGTGTGTGTGTGTGTGTGTGTGTGTGTGTGTGTGTGTGTGTGTGTGTGTGTGTGTGTGTGTGTGTGTGTGTGTGTGTGTACGCTGGTGTGATGTGAGTATGCATGCGTGTGTGGGGTTTGCACATTTTCGCTTAACGTGACCCATTCTTATTCTTGATCCAGTTCAGTCATTTGCCTTCTACGTAAATTTCAATTTTATAATGTATTTACTTATCTGTTATATACACACCTACAGTAGACTCTCAGGGCCTGACCATCAAGTTCAGTATATGTGTGGATCAGGAATCTGCCCCCACCCCCAGCCCCCACCCCACTCCCCCTTTAGTTTCAGCAGATGTGGTATAGTGGATCAGGCCACTGTGCTCTGACGTCTCCTTGAAACTGAAGCTGAAACTGAAACCTTTGTTCCCGGTTTAGTTCTCTTCTTCTTCCTGAATCCATCCAAACCTCTTTTTTCATTCCTTATTTCCTTCTATCATATTTTCTCTCTCTCAAAGTTCAGCAGTTCAAGCACTGTTTGGATCAGTGAATTTCAACATCAGCTGACCCTGGTTTCTTGCCCAGGTAGGTAAGGTAGATAAAAGCACAACTGGCGCACGTGCAAGTTGTTTATTCTCTTCCCCTTCTTCCTCCGCCACAGGCAAGTCCACATGGGAAAATGCAGCTGCTTTTGCATATGGGGTATATGAAGGATTTTAAAGAAAAGAAGAAACACTAGCAGTAGACACAGGATCTTCCATCAATCCAGCGAAAGCCCAAATATTGCTGTGCACCCTCAACAACAGAACCGCGAGCAAATCACCACCACCTGTGTCATTCGACGGGATTCAGATCGAGAAAACCGAATGCCTACGCTACCTAGGAATACAGTTCGACAGGATGCTGACCTTCAGAAAACATACGGAAAATACTGTTCTCAAATGCAAAAAGGGACTTTTAGTCTTAAAAGCAATGGCAACCAAAGGTATTGAACAACGCCACCTCTTCCTGGTATACCAATCACTCATCCTCAGTGTGATCGACTTGGGCTAACAACACCATCTCAAAGCAACCTCCTAAAATTAGAAAGAGTTCAAAATGAAGCTATGAGGCTTCCTTGGAACAACAAAATACACGCCCACGGAAACCATGCGATACCTGCTTGACCTTCCTTCAGTGCAGGCCAAAAACAAGTTAGAACAGGTCAAGACCTACTTCAAAGCATTAGAAAACCCTCAAAACCCACTGCATGACGCAGTCAAAGAACCAAAAGGCAGCCGTCTAGGACGAGGAAGATCATGGATGGGGCAAGCAGAAGACACAATCCAGCTAGTATACCGACTACAAAACCTCAACCATCTATTCAACACAGCCATTTCACCCACTCTAGGAAGACACTGCCGGGAATGGCCAGAGGGCAAAACTGATGCGGAAGTGAAGCTACTCATAGAAGAAAACAGTAAAGAAGAGGACATCATCATATACACAGATGGCTCAGTCACCAAAGACCAGTCCGGTTGGGGATTCACTGCGAAACAAAATGGAAAAACGATTAGGGAAGAGAATGCTGCCTACAAAGTCACAACCTCCAGCCCAACGATGGAAGTTGAAGCTGTGACACATGCCCTCTAGTGGCTATCGTCTATCCATATGCCCGGAAACCAACATGCCATGATTCTAACCGACTCAATGAACCTCATACGGAAAATTGAAAATGGAATGGGAAGCCCAGAGTGGCATAAGGCAATGCGCAACTTTCAGATTAAAAAACTTACATGGTCATACTGCCCGGGACATGCAGGTGTTAAGGGAAATGAGCGAGCTGACAGACCTGCTGGTAACGCAACAACAACGAGCGGCCTACATCTAGGAAAATCCGAAATCCTCAGAAAAGTCAAAGAATATAAAAAAAAGAACAGGTACAAGGCCATCACACCATCGATCGCGTCAAAGAGATAAAGGCAGAGAGAGGGAGAGCGGCCGTAAGTCTAGCATGAAAGGTAGAGCACGATGCTTTGCAAATCAAACAAATATCGGCATCATTTCCAAACCAACATTGCGCAAATTTCTTCAAAACGGAACAGAGTCTCTGTGGGCTTTTTCAAATACAATAGTCTAAGCAACACACTAGACGCCACGTTCTTGGCATCAGAGATCTTTTCACATCCCTTTGCAGCCACTCAGTGGCAGTCTCTGTGCGTGTGTGTATGTGTGTGTTTGTGTGTATGTGTGGGTCTGTGTGTTTGTATGCGTTTGTGCATGCGCGAGGGTGTAAGTGTACACAAGTGTCAGGAGAGCTCTGTGCACGTGCGTATGTGTGTGTGTGTGTGTTTGGGGGGGGGGGGTAGAGGATGAGGTGTGTGTGTGTATGCATGCCTACACTGTGGGAGCAACGGAATATTGGAACGTGTGGGTGTGCATATATATATATTATATATGTGTGTGGGGGTGGGGGTGGGGGATATGGGCGTATGTGTGTGTGCTTGTACAAGTAAGTATGCCTCTGTGTGTGTGTGTGTGTGTGTGTGTGTGTGTGTGTTGGGGCTCATGTACGTTTATGTGTATTTGACTGTGCTTTCATATCTGTGAAACTGCATGTTTGGTGCATATCTGTTATGCATATGTGTGTGTATGTGTGAATGTGTGTCTCCTCTTTTTCTTTTCTTTTCTTTTTTTTTACATTTATTTGCTTATTTATCATCATTGGGTTTTTTGTATTTATTTATTTTATCTATTTATTTATCTATTTATTTATTTATTTTTATTATATTTTTTAAATTTATTTATTTAAAAAAAAAAAATTATTATTTATTAATTTTTTTTTCTCTCAAGGCCTGACAAGCGCGTTGGGTTACACTGCTCGTCAGGCATCTGCTTGGCAGATGTGGTGTAGCGTATATGGATTTGTCCGAACGCAGTGACGCCTCCTTGAGCTACTGAAACTGAACTGAACCTCCGCCACCCCCCTCCACTTCCAACTCCCCTTCCCACCATTTCCCTCTTCCAAACGCCTGCAAGCGCGAGCAGTGTCGTACGCACGCCACGTGCAAGTCGGATTTGAGTCGAGGTGTCTTGCAACCGTTGCAATCGCTTCATTGAACAGACAAAAGGAGAAATGGCCATCCACATGTCTCGTTCGTGTGTGCTTTTCTTTTGGTACACCATATCAGCGTTACTGATTCTGGATTCAACTTGCCAAGGTGAGAACAAGAGGAGAGAATGCGTGTGAGGACATGTGCGATCATATACATTCTTAGCTATCAACTTTGTCAGTGACTTAAGATACATTTGACTTATTTCTCAGGTGTGTGTGTGTGTGTATATCTGTGTCTGTGTGTATGTATGTCTATGTCTGTGAGTGTGTCTATGTGTGCGTTTATGTCTGTGTGTGTGTCTGTGTGCACTACTAAATGTACAATGATTAAATTGAGCCCTGTACCTAAGTATACCTCCTGGCGTCAAAATTCGTCTATAAAAACGGGTTTCACGTTCTTACATTTGCATAAACGACAAAGAAAGTGAATTAACTTCTACAATATTTCCTGATATGTCAACACATGATTTTTTTGGGGAAAAAACAGTATATTTTCTGCATTTTTTCCACATTAATATTGAATGCAGAGGTTGTAAACTCCCCAAGATTGAAGGGGTTTTAAGAAGCAAACTGAAAACATGAACAATTCATTGAGTACAATTCGCAATTTGTATCATTCAAGTTAGAACTGTGACTGACTGACAAAGTCAAGTGTTCACTGGAGATGACAAACAGCGTAACATTATTGACATGTCATTATTTGTCATGACAGCGTTCTGGTATACAGAACGACACATTATTGACACGTCAATATTTTCCCTGCCGCAACCTCCTGGTGTACAGGATGTCCCACTATTCACACGCCAATATTTGCCATACCAACGTCGTGGTGTACTGAACGACATATCATTGGTACGTCAACATTTGTCATACCAACGACTTGTTGGACTGAACGTAATATTCGTATGTATGTATTTGCCATACCAACGTCCTGATGGACTGCATGTCACACTATCGATACGTCAATACTAAACAAATCAATGTTCTGGTGGACTGAACGTCACACCATTGATACGTCAATATTTACCATACCAACGTTCTGGTGAACAGAACATAGCACTATTTATACCATACCAACGTTCTGGTGTTAAAGAGCGTCACACTATCGGCACGTCAATATGTGCCCTACCAACGTCCTAGTGGACTGAACGTCACAGTAATGACACGTCAATATTTGTCACACCAACGTCCTTGTGGACTGAAACTGCTGCAAAACGTTATTTGACTGAACTCAAGTGCACTTTGCTAGTGATAAGAATATTTCTGCTTCCATTTTTACAATAATTTGACAAACGCCAGCTAATTGGGCCGATTCACGTTATTTTCGGACATACTTGTTGTAGCTCAGTGTTGTTTGACGAAATTAACTAAATATTAGTACCAGAAATAAATATAAAGTGATGCCCTCTTAGTCTTACTGACCATTATTGAAAATAAGCATATAAAAATATAAAGTGACATCCTGTTATTGACCAGTCCTGAAAGCATAAACAATGTCATCTTATTGACTGAAAATGAAAATAAATATAGAGTGATCTCTTTTCATTGATTTGTACTGAAAACAAGCATACGATGATGTTCTCCTCACCAAGGCTTTTGTGCACATACTCAGTGATCTCATTGATGCAAACCAGCATTTTGAAAATAATAATCCCGTGTGTGATCTGCTGGATGTTTAGTGTGAAAGTGACTCTTGGCTTTTTAGTCAGATGATGAATCAACTTAGAGATGAAGGCAAAGTATGCTCTTCCTTGGCATCTTTTTCAAATTTCATTTTAGGTTTGTTTGTTTTTTGTTTGTTGTTGTTTTTTTTAGAAAGGGCGCTTCCTCTTCTAAAGAGGCCAGAAATACATAATTATTACTGCTATATTACCACCGAGACATGAAGTAAGCATAAGGCCATACATAAACCTCAGCTCCAAGAAAATATTGACAGATTGAGACATGTTTATTCATTCTTTCATTTTTCTTCGTCAAAATGGATAATACAAATTAATGAAAATTAAATGCATCAAAACCACATTCCTGTCATGACTAGATGTTTGTGCATACGATTTTAAGGCAAAAATACAGAGAGATATATAAAAGTATTTTCAGAGCTTCTAAGGACATTTTTTTTCTTGAAGTGGCAACATAAAAGAAACACTCTATTCAGCCACCTGTAAAGATCTTCAAAACCATAAACAGCGAACTTGACCAAATATCATCATCTTCGCAATCAAAAAACCACACACACACACACACACACACACACCATAAACAATTGTTCAATTTGGGTTGTGTTCGTGCCAAAATGTGATTTATTTATCCATTCTTTTTTTTTTCTCTCTCTCTTTTTTTGTGTGGTAAGTTTATTGTGCTGGCTGGTTTGTCCCTGTGATGGGAATCACGTGATCTTACATCAAGTCAAAATGCTGCTACACTTTTTAGACTGGGTTTGATCCGTTGATTGTTTTGATTGATTGGTTGTCAATGGAATTGGAAGGGAAAATTACCTATTTCGCTCATAGTGTCGGTATAGTGTGATTGATCTCCCTTTGTGTTCTCCACCTCATTTCAAGAGAACGTCGTCTGACATTGACAATTTAATCAACATGCACAGTACGTGCACCATTTGAATTAATGAAATCACGCAACACGTGCACCATTTGAAATAATTAAATCACGCAACACGTCTATCATTTGAAATAGATATTGCTTGCCGTGTCTTCAGCAGAGACAACAACAAAATTACTTCTTTAATGTTGCAATTTGACTGTTGGAATGAGGCAGGTGATTCAGATTAATTATCAGAATTATATATAAGCGAATTGGGTGGGACTCAGGAGTCTGCTGGTGTATTTTTGGGGTGGTTGGGAGGCGTGGGTGTTGGTGTTGGTAGTGGCGGTGGGGTTATAGAACAATAACAATCTGATATACGAAAGTCTTCATATTTCATATTGAAGACTAACATTCTTAACACTTGTGAAGGAAAACGTAGATCCATTTAATGTTTTGAGGGATCAGGACTTGAGAATCAATCAAAATGAAAGAGAACAGAACAACGTCCATCAGAACTCCAGGAACGCGAGTGTACCGTGTACCTGAAGCGAAGGCAGAGACTACAGACGACTGCACCACGAACGTGTGCAGCGCGTTCTCTTAAGATATTGGTATCACCACCTCTCCAAGTGACACAACACAAGGCCATTTTTTGTTCGCTTCTTCGACACATGGAGAAAACATAGTATTCTTGGGGAAAAAAAAGGAAAGCGGGGAAAGAAAAAGGTATTGTGCGTGAGGATCTTACCGTCACCATCTATAAACTGTACACTGCACACTGCAATGATGACATCTTGGACAGAAAACGGGATATTGTTTACAAAGCTGAAGAACCGTGTGACAATTAAACAAACTCAATATTCAAATGAATATGGACGATTACACTGTGTGTGTGTGTGTGTGTGTGTGTGTGTGTCTGTATGTGTGTCTGTGTCTCTATGTGTGTCTGTGTCTCTATGTGTGTATGAGTGATTCATTGATCATTGCTGCCGACTTTGCGTAATGGGGTTAAAGTGTTGATTTCACGAAATCGACCGGACGGGTTTAGTTGCCAATTCCGTGCAGCAGTTAAGTTTTGAAGATCTTATCCATATTCGGCAAATTGTTGTCTTTCGTGGAATAGGTAGTGATTTGCCAATTATCTGAAATAGACAAAATCATTGCCCATTACACAGTTTAGAGAATTCGGCTGTATACAGACAGACAGACAGACAAACACACACACACACACACACACACACACACACACACACACACACCACCACGCACGCACGCACGCACGCACGCACGCACGCACACTGACAGAGTTAGACCAACGCAGACAATACTGTCGACCAGATAGAAGGGGGAAAGGGGAATACTGTGAGATTACTGAAACGAGTGAATGTGAAACGCAAAAAATGGAGAGACTGAGACATGATAAAAAAAAAAATCAAGAAAACATGTCAGTGAAGAATTCAAAATGGAGCATAGGAAAAGAATACACCCACCAGGTGTCATCCGGCAATAATTAAACGCATTTTGTGAATTTTGGGGCCTTCGTAGGTATAAACGAAGTTTGCAAGTCAAGCTTGAAATACGTCCTGGATAGCGTAGAATAATCTCTGTCTTCAGACAACGCACGTAACAAATTTCAACCAGGTTTTCGCCCATATATTGCAGGCCTACAGCTAACGAACGTTGCTTTGCACAAACCAGCGATCTCCAGCACCTGCCTCAATCGTTGGAACTGCGTTCCTGAGAAAGCCGTGGACGGGAACAAAGACACGTATGTCACTTATTGTATCCACACTTATGGACCTAGCTCCAAGCCACACTGGTGGCGGGTGGACCTGCTGGGGTTGTATGAGATCCACTGGGTGGTCATCACCAACAGGGGAGACTGCTGCGGTAAGGCTGACTCTCCGTGCATTTTGTTTTATTCTAGTTGGGTTGGGGTTTTTTTTCAGTTTTTTATCTTCTTTTTTTTTTCTCTTTTTCCTTTTGTTTTGTTTCGTTTTAGTCTGTTTCATTATATTTTAGTTTAGGTTGGTTTATGTTAGTTTGATTATCATTTCTTCTTCTTCTTCTTCGTATTGTATTATATTGTATTGTATTGTATTGCATCATAGTACTCTTTTGTTAGAAGATTTCTCCGTGAGAGTGCATTGCTACCGTGAGAGCGCCACCAACTGTTTGTACTTTTATTCTGCCTGCAAGTGTGTTTGTTTTCCTGTTAAATTGTTTTTCTATAGAATTTTGCCAGGGACAGCCCTATTTTGTTACGTGCGCTAAGTGTATGCTGCACACAGGACCGCGGTTTATCGTCTCATCCGCTCTGTCGAATAAGCTGTGACATTACATATATTTCTATTACCTGAATCCCCCAAACGTGGGCAAACCCAAGTTCGTCTGCTAAATTCCCAGCGCCAACACTCCGCGAGGAACTATCGACGGTAGTTCATCACAAGACCACACACCCAAAGGAGACCCCGCACTGCTGCTGAGTCACCTAGGCTCGTGAAATCGTGATCACCGGTGCAGTGGGGATGGGGAGTAGAGTGGTGAGAAGACACTCAGTCTGAACCTACGACTGAGCGATCATTGTTGTCAGTGGAAAGTGCTGAGTATTGGAGTGTCTTGTATATGCTGAACTAGACAAGGGCACTACCAAACACTGCCGAAGTGATTCAGCAGTAATGGACGGGCTCCTTTAAAATGAGGCTCCATGCCGATCCGAATACTGATAGCTCCTTGTTGATTGTTGACACTGGGAACACGGCAGACAAGCCTGGATGAGGCGGTGTATTGGGGAGGCGGGATGGGCGAGGTGGTGGTAGTGCCAGGAAAACTGCTTGGACGATGGGGCAGCAGCAAAAATCCATAAATTAAGTTATCAATTATATAATTGTCTAATCAATTACAAAATGAATATTGGAAATGTTCATGGTGTTCTGTGCTGGAGGCAAGTGGAGAATTAGGCTGGGCCCACGTCGGCAACAGCAAACTGTTGTAACTGGATAAAATGGATTAATGTTGTATCGTCTGACGAAACGTTTAGGCACTAGATGAAATATTCTCTCTCTGTCTGTCTGTCTCTCTGTTTGTCTGTCTGTCTTTCTGTGTGTCTCTCTTCTTAGGCAGATACGTTACCGGTAGGCCTCAACTCCATATTACTTCTCCTGAATACTATTTGTCACGTGATATGACATATTTTGACCAAAATGTGACACCATAGTTTTCATTGAATCTTCATCTGTGAAGTCATCTGGCAATGCTATGATAATTCATCGTGGAGCGGGCAATGAACGTCTGTGTGACCGTGTTTTGGAGCCGCACATTGCACGGTAATTCTAAATTCTGTTATAGATAAGCAGAAAGTATTCTGGTAAATCTTGGGGCGCAGGGTTTGAGAAAACCGGATATTTTCAGGGATGAAAAAATGTCCGACTTTCAGCCGTTTCCAAAGTATCCCCCCCCCCCCCCCCCCCCCCCCCCCCCCCGGCGAAAACGCTTGTTACTGTAAATTGTATGGCCAACCAGCTTACCAATACCAACCGGAAATGATGACTGGCAGTATTGCTCAAAAAACAAAAAAAAATGACAGCCTGCATGGTGCACCAACTAGTGAAGATGTTAAAAGAAAAGGACAGAAATCCAAGGGAATGGGAACATCGTAATGGCAACTTGATTTGAAAGTTTGATCAAGAGAGCATATTTCTATGCACACCTTGTGACAAAAGAAACGAACAAAAAAACAACAACAAAAAACAAACGAAAACAAACAAAACAAAAAAAAACCCAAAAAAAACAAAACCAAAAAAAACAACCGGACCCCCCCCCCCTCCCCCTACTACCAGAGGTTTTCTTTAAGACCATTTTAGAAAATTCTGTTTGCCCAGAAAATAATATCATACTGATCCAAATTATTGGCAAGGAGAAAAATGAGTTTAATACTGATGTTACGGGCTGATCAACTGATATCCTAAAGGATTACATGAAATGTGGATAGCCAGCATATTTGGCCTGCTTATTGCTTTAAAAGGAGTTCAAATGAAGTATTAATTTGATTTGATTTGAATTTATTATTGTACGTTTTAAATTAACACAACATCGTCACTTTATTTGAGTATCAATTATTAATTCATTGTTAATCAAAATGTGCACTTTGCGTTGTTGGAACTAGGTTGAATTATACAATAAGATTACATCATGGAACTCGAACTTGGCATTTGTTCTTCAAGTCATAATTTGGGTGTTGTCCATGGTATCTTCAGTTCTGCCAGTTTGCTCGTTTAGTGGATGAACTTGAAATCAAACCTCGTTTGTCACCCACATCTGGTTCCATAAGGGTGCACCAATTGTCATACCGCTGGTATCTTGTTTTAGATAGATCAGTCACACCTTTGAAACGCGATGACATATTAGCCAGGGTGCGGAGGTTTTCAATTTTTACATATTGGATGAAGCAGGAGAGATATATGCCCGCCTTCCACGAGTCTCGCAGTCATGAGGAAATGGTCCCACTGCCTTGTGGGTACACTTGGGAAAGTCAAAGGTTGCTGAAGTAAACCCCAGTAAGGTCCTGTGTGGATCCTTGCAGCGGCTTGGTGAAGAACCCCATCACCATACCTGCAGTTCAATCGTGGTCAGGACAAGTCGTCCTACGTCCCTCCTGGCAACCACAGATAGTCCAGAGGAGGGTCCTAGCACCCATGGCTCCCATTCACCTTTTTTTAGCTCAGGATTCAGTGACACCCTTCTTCTCTTCTCGTAATCTCCCTTCCCAAGTACTGGGGCGATGAACGAGTAGTGATGGCGACAGGCATGAGATGATGCTTGTCACGAATTGCACTCGAGGCTAGGGCAGGGTTCAGTAGCTTCTCTGGCAACGAATTAGCCCTCTTCAGGGTTAGCGCTGCTCCCCCGTATGGGGAAAGGATCTAAGAAAAAGTGACCTTAAGAAAGCTTACCTTATCTCATCCTGCCAGCATTCCGCATCTGACTGGACATCTACAATCGTAGTTGAAACACAAAGGAATAATCTAAGAAGGAAACAAAAAGATGCACCCAAAGAAGTGCACTTCATGCATTAGAGCCTGGAAAATAGGACATAACAGCAGGCATTGCGGCAACCCAGAGTGTCGAACAGGAATTGTTGGTCTCAAACTCAAGAAGTATAACATCGACGTTGCCGTCGTCAGCGAAACGCGCCTGGCAGACACTGGGGAGATCACCCAGGCTGGAGCTGGCTACACATTCTTTTGGTCAGGAAAGATTCCTGGTGAGAACAGGAAAGCAGGATTTGGCTTTGTCATCCACACCGCACTTATTAAGAACCTAAAGGAATCAGCGACCGCCTGATGGTGGTGAAGCTGCCGAGGCAACGGAAGGCGCATTTGTCGCTGATCAGCGCATATGCTCCCACAACGACCTATTCCCAGAAGCAGAAAGAAGTGTTTTGTTAGAACATCATCAGCTTGCTACATTCAGTCCCAAGAGAAGAGAAGTTGCTACTACTTTCGGACTTCAGTGCTCGTGTGGGCAAATATTCTTTCTTAGCCTGATGTTCTTGGGCTCATGGCACAGGACAGGAGAATTTAAACGGCCAGCTGCTTCTTACTTTCTTTGCCAAACATGGTCTGACCAAGGACCCTGTACCAACTGCCAGATATTCACATGCAACCTCGATACATCCCAGTTCCAAACATTGGCATCTGATTGACTACATGATCACCAGACCTGATCACCAGGCGCCAAGACATCCACTGCCAGCAGACACTGAAGCCAGAAAGTTGATATTAAAAAGAATCTGCGCGCGCGCGCGCGCGCGTGTGTGTGTGTGTGTGTGTGTGTGTGTGTGTTGGTTTTGAGAGAGAGACAGACAGAGAGAGACAGACAGACAGACAGACAGTTCATATCGTACATCCAATTTTCAGCCATCATAGTTTCATGACTGGCCGTTGTGATCTCTATTGAAATTCAAGGTCAAAGATCAAGGTTACAACACTGTACATGAATAGGAATTAATTGTAGATACAAGAGACATGTCTTGCATCCAGTCTTCACAAAATTTGATACAGTGTTCAGTCAGTGGTGATAACACAAACCGGTCAAGGTCATATCAGAGCATTATTGATAGATATTTGGAAGAGTTGTAGAGCCTTGGTGTTTTGTCGATTTGTCATGAAGCCTGGTCTATTATGGCCAGAAAATAAAACATTTCAAAAGTTAAGTTACGTCAAAGGTCAAAGTCACAGCACTGCATGATTAATAATGTCATGTTGCAATATGTTTTACATTGCAATGTCCTTTTTTTTCCAAATCCATAACTCCTGTGTTAGATGTAGTGATATTACACGTGAGTCTTGTTTTTTCCTGTTCCACAAACTACATGTTAGGCATAGTGGTATCCCACATAGTTGTTTCTCCCCTATTCCATAACTCCTGTGTTAGATGTAGTGGTATCACATATGAGTCTTGTTTTTTTCTTTTCCATAGCACGTGTGTTTAATGTAATGGTTTAACACATGAGCATTGATTTTCATATTCAATACCTCATGTGTTAGATGAAGTGGTATCACACGTGGATATATTTGGTTTGCCAGTGGCTTTGTTTTTAGCGCCTTGGCATTACCCCAGGTGTCAGTTGCCTGTCAACAATATGAACATGAGAAATACGCGCTACAATGTCTTGAGGATCCATGTTTGATGTATGTATTATCAAACAATTTGCTTCTAATTAAGATTCCACCAGTGGCAAACATCCAGGACACGAACATGTGCAATCACCTGAGATGTGACAAATAAGAATAAGACCAAAAAACATCAGTAAAAGTCAAAACACCATCATCTGAAATCGTTCATTCATTCACAGGTAACCGCCTGCGAGACTTTGACATTCTTGTGGACCGTGACATGTTCAATTCGTCCAGCGGCCGACAGGATTCCAGTACCCTATGTCTCCACCACTCTGGGCCGGTTGCCCAAGGCGCCACTGTTACCCTCAACTGCAATCAACCTGTCACCGGTCGCTACGTCACTGTGATAAAGGGGGCCGATACAGATGCACTCCACTTCTGCGAAATAGAAGTTCTGGCAGCACCAGCATCAGTGGGTAAGAGGCATGGAAAGAATGTATGGAGAGAGGGGTATGGTTGGGGTGATGAGGGGGTGATAAAAGAGAATGGTGTCACCTGTTACTGTCAGTTGGTGGCTGCAGATGTTGCAATAACGTGCACTGACCAGTTCGTGACCCCAAACATCCCAATGGAATGAATCTGCAGGATATAACAGAGGGAGCAGTAAAGCTTATTTATTTGCTTTGAATTGCGGATTCGACAATTGCAGTCATAGTGTTTATATATTTGGAACACACACACACACACACACACACACACACACACACACACACACACACACACATGTATGTATGTATGTTTGTATGTATGTATGATCATGTGAGTTATTGTGTTTTTTTGTTGTTGTTTTTTTCAGTGTCCCGATCAAGCACTTTCAGTTACCGTACGGGCGAGAGGGCGACAGCTGTCGTCATCAAAACCACTGTGGACGAGCACGTCATTAGCTGTACCTCTGCTTGCGTGGCAGAACCCAGATGTACGGCTGTCAACTTCAAAACCGACACCGCGTCTTCTGAGGCAAAAGGCAAGGGAATCTGTCAACTGCTGGCATACACACCGGGCACTCTCGAGGTTGACAAAGGCTGGGACTTCTACCAGCAAAACGACGCTCGTTTTGAAACGGAGTTCGTGTAAATGGTGACAGGATGCACAGTCCCTATGGATGCATTGCATTCCAGGTCTAAGACGTCGGATATGGTGAAGGTCAATGATTAGCATACATGGTTTCGCAACAACAGTTCCCTGTGAGACACCCAGGTTAACACATGTAACTGTGAATAAAGATAATTCTGTATGTTTCAGCCTGAATGCAGCTTTTCCACATAATAATGTACGAACATGTCAGCTTTGGATTTTGTATGCAAAATACCCAATGAAATAACTCATATTTCCATTGTTAACTGAGGACACCAGGAGAAATTTGTGCACTCGCTTGATATAAAACATTACAAGACATTCTTTCTCGTGAAATTATTTTTCATAGTTTAGCTTGTATCGATTTTACAATCACGATAGGCCCCCTTTCCCCCCTTTTTTTCTTACCCCACCGTTTGCGTCATTTCTGTGCCATTATCTCGCCCTGTTCATCCACAAAGCCCATGCAGAGCCATATCCAGGCTTGTTTGTTGAATTCTCGGTTCCAACAGTCCACATTGAGCTTTCTGTGTTAGTATGTCAAAATTAGGTAATCTTGAAAACAAAGCATAAAAGGCTACTACCCCTCCCCCCGCCGCCCCATGTCAAGTTCTTGCAAGCATGTCATATATATCACATACGTAGACAGAGAAATTTGAAAAATGATACTTAATTATAACAATTATATTGATTATTATATAATATTATATTTTTTTTTATAAAACGCGCAATAACTTGCACTCATTTTACTAAGGCAAATTCACAGATGCACACACTGCTTCATCCAATAAATGCTTTCAGTATCTAAAGAGCGAAAACTGATATATTTTGTCAGTTTCTTTCGTGCACATTTGTTGTTCCAAAGGTTGTTATTGATTCTTCATGGTTCAAACGATAAAGTCGCTTTTCGTTCCATATCAGTGTGTGTGTGTTTCAAAACTCTTGTGTGGGCGTTTATCGTTATTTAGTGAATTCGTTTGCTACTGAGTTACATTCCATTTATTTCTTAATTTGTTAATTCATATACTTTATAAGACAGTTTGGGACTGTAACACACACACACACACACACACACACACACACACACACACACACACACTGTCCCTCCCCCTCCCAGCTCCAACCTCTCCCCTCCCAAAGGCTCAACTCCT
>NC_134894.1:41219721-41249721 GCF_041734735.1 Babylonia areolata
TAACTGTCAGTATCGTCGGTCTCTAATTCATCTTCTGGCTGGGTTTCTTTCTCAAACAAATTCCTGAAATGTTCAAACCAATCACCTAAACTAATACTATTGCTAACATATTTTTTCTTCAGTGATATTGAATGCACATTTTCCCAGAATTGTTTTTGATTACTTATAGAGGATACTAATTTGTCTACTATGGCAAGTTCTGATAGTCTTTCTCTTTCCCTTTAATCAAGTGTTTATATTCTCGCGTGCAATACAAAATGCGTTTTGGTCACTAACATCACCTGTACGACGTGCTGTTCTGTATAACTTTCGTAAGTTCGCTCTTGCTGCTCTATCATTCCTTATCGTACCAGTCTGTATTTTTATCTGATCCTATACAACATTGTTTGTTCATTCATGCGGCACTTTCTCATGCATTTGTTAAATATTTCCAAAGCTTCATTAATGTTATGGTCGATTAAACTAATAGCCATTTCTAACATTTTATGACTGAGTTCTGTCAGATTTAATTGATTTAGTAAATGTTTCAACCAGTTCGTGTTCGTGTTTACCGCTCGTGTGATTTTTCTAGTATAAATTTTGTAAAATATCATGGATGCTGTTTGTATAGTACAATATTTCTTATCTGGTTCCATTCTCAAACAGTCCTTGAGATATACAACAGAAATGGCGGATATTTCGTCTTTGGATTTAGCAAAAGTCAAAGAGGAATTAATTGAAGCGCACAGAGAATGTTCCATTCGAAAGTTATTGAACGGAGCAAAATGGTAATATTTGCTTCATCGTTTTTTCCCTAATGTTTACTCACCCGAAAACCTATTCGCCATTTTTTAGGAAAAACGAAAGTTGAACTTTACCCTCACCAATGAAAGGAGCGCGCCCAACAAACTGCGATGAGCTTTAGTTGGTGTTCATTATTTTGTACCTTCTACTACTTTTACGTTCCTTGCTTTCGTATCCTTTGATGATGAATTAGAAACTGTTCAAATTACCTTTCTAGATGCCAGTTTAGTATCTCTCCTACAAGCGCAGTCCAGTAAACTGGGAAGAAAAAAACAGATGGGCCCTGCTATTGCTCAAGGCTGTGGGTTTTCAGGTACCCTGTGAGCCCACCTTGCTGAAGATTCAAGAAGTGGTTGGTCTCGTCTTTCGATCTAGAGCTATGATTTGAATATTTCTTTGTCAGTCAGAAGTTTTGTGTTTCTATGAAAATAAGCATTATTATTATTATTATTATTATACTATAATTCGTCTTGCTAGTTGCTTTTTCATCCCCCCACCTTATTGTTATTTTTCTTTTTGTGTCTCAGGGTGTATGATGTGCTTTGAACATGCACATATGACACAGACATTTTATATTCTTTATTTTTCTGTTATTTATCCCTTCATTTACCTTACCTGGATAATGACCAGTGTCTAACCTGCCCAGATATTGATACTCAGGCTGCAACAGCAGCAGGAATACGTGTAGAGTCTTATTTCCACAAATTGCAGTACTTAAGTGACTTCATCAGTTCATGGCAACCTGATGCTGGTGGAGCTCTCAATCTGTATCGCTGGCCCTTAAACTGCAACAGACCAGTTGTGAATGTTGATGTATGTAGCAGTGCTGGAGGTGTATGATGTGAATAAAGGTTTTTAGTTGTGAGAAGATAAGTCAGCAAGAACAAAAGGCTGCTTGTACTAGTTTAAGATTTGATGTGAGTTACAAATAGTTGCTTAGCAAAATCCTGGCTGAAAAAATGTTTTTCTTGT
The DNA here is from genome assembly GCF_041734735.1 of Babylonia areolata. Taxonomy (NCBI): domain Eukaryota; kingdom Metazoa; phylum Mollusca; class Gastropoda; order Neogastropoda; family Buccinidae; genus Babylonia; species Babylonia areolata. Next base: position 41,221,477 of record NC_134894.1, read on the forward strand.
GATATGTCTGCTACTGTGCAGAAATGGGGTGTTATGTTTTTATTGCAGGACTGATTTGTCAGAATTTTTGTTTTGTTTTGTTTGTTTGTTTTTTTGTACTGTTTGTGTTTTGGGTTGTTATTCTTTATCACCCCAGACATTTTTTTTTAATTCAATGATACAATCATATGATTCACAGGGTGTTTTTTTTTTTTTTTTTTTTTTTTTTTTTTTTTTTAAAGAAGAATCTACTTTTGTGCAATATTTCTGTATCATGTTAAGTGTGCTAAACATATTCCCTCTCCCAGATATCTGGATTCTTTCATTGCAGAAGCGATGCTTTGGCTAGTGTCATGACATTTTTTGACAGTTGTGGCTCCTGATAATTTACTTGAGTATTTGGATCAGACTTAATGTCTTTTGTCGATTATTTATTTGTGTACAGGGCTGCAGAATTGTCTAGTGCATTAGAAGTCACTGTCGATCCACAAGTTTTAATGCAGAAAGTCTGCAAAGAGGTGAGTATTGCACTGAAGATAGACTGCTGTCTTGGATCTGATGATTCAGGTTCATTGCATTTATAATGGAACACACTCTATTTCTGTGTAATTGTGAGTTTTATTATTTTTAATTTACATTATCTGTTTTGCCAGGTGCTGTTTCTTTTTCATTGCTCGCTTTGTAATGTACACTCTTACATTCATGCATGCCCTCATGCATGTTACACGCACACAGACACACACACATACAAACACACACACACACACACACACACGCAGAATTCTGTTGATCAACAGAAAAGTAGATCAGCGGTTGGATAATATTAACAATTAACAATTAACAGGAGAAATGTATGGTAAATCAGAATAGTGTTATAAACTTGCAAACTTTCTTGGTGATTACTGTGTGCTTTGTTTCTTAATTGATTTAAAACCAAATTCTATTTTACTTTTATTAGTTTTTAGCACAGTCATTATTATGATTTATCCATTTACTAAGTGCAGTATACTAATACTGGTAATAGTAATAGAGATCTATATGTTCTATGGCATTATGATTATTTTATTATTGGGGTACATGTACATGCATCATTCAATTCATTGTATGCATTGATTTTCATAGGCATCTTTAATTTATTGGTAATCATTTTGATTGTTACATAAATTTGTGTATTACTGATGTTTTTGCGAAATTGTTAAAAGGTTTTTGACTTTAAAGTTTGATCAATGATAGTGGTCTTCCCACTGCATGCATAGAACCTGCTATTTCCATAATGGTGATCAGATTTTTGGTTAACATAACTTTTTTCTTTCAAATGCAGGCATACTTTTGCGATGTGGACAAAGTGAACCTAGCCACCACATATTTTGACTTGAAGGAGTATGATCGAGCAGCTCATGTGGTCAGGGATTTGACACGACCTTTGCCATATTTTCTCCACATGTATGCACAGTACTTGGCAGAGGAGACACGACGACTGGATAACACCTCAGATTCCATTGGTTTGTATCAAATAATGCCACAATATTTTATTTAAAACATAAACTGACAGACTTATTTATGAAAAATGATTGATTGCAGATGAACTAATTGTTCAATTAACAAATTAATAATCCAGTAACTAAAATCAGTTTATTGATTTTCAGTTGATTGTTTGATAATAGAAAAGACATTAAGTAGATATAATTCATTAAATTGCACTCTTACATTATGATTGATAATGAGAGTTTGTCTTTTTCAGCCTGATGTATATGTTGGGCTTGTTTGTTGTGATACATACTTACAACTGAAATCTTTACTGTGGCTGCCATTGCTTGTTCATTTGGTTTTACCATCCCACTGAACAATAGAATAAACAATGTCATTTCACCAAACATGTAATTTGTAATGATGTAGCAAGTACGCACATGTGCGCGTGCGCACACGCACACGCACACACACACACACACATTATAATATGTGTTGGTTATTGTGAATGTAAGGAAAAGTGGCACAACCTCCTGTTCAGTTGTACTTGTAGCAACATAGATCAAAAAGACTCAAAATCAGAGAGATGGTAGCGTTTTTAATCAGCCGGATTTATAAATTGGTTTTGTGTTGTAACTGAATTTTGTATATGTGGCTGTAAAATTTTCGTGTGATTGTTGTTCAAAACAAACATTTTCGGTGTGCAACAAGAAGCTGATGTCTATTTCGATCTCTATCTTGTCTTCCTCTGTCTCTGTCCATTTCTCTCTCTCATTCTTTTCCGTAAAGTTTTCCAACAACTGAAATGAGATGCATTTTGTTCTTTGTTTTCCAGCTTTGACTTTGATGGATATTTGAGAAGAACTTATTAAGCCTAAATATTTTAGACAACCTACAATGTTTAAATTGAGCTTATTATTTATTGTCTGCAAAGTTCAGACTCCTCTGAAACTGTTAGAAACTTTTTTTTTGTTGCTTTTATAAATTATATACAAAGCTTCAAATTCCAAGAAATTGCTAAGTCATCCGAAAGTTGATTGTTCTAGATTTTGATTTTGGCTGCAATTTAGCTGTATAATATATTTCTGTTTGACATTGTGTTATTTGTATTGCTGTGTGATGTTTATAAGATATAATATTCATGTACCCCCTTCATAAGGGGCCTTGTCCTATACATGAACAAACAATCTCTTTCTCTCTTTTTAACCTCCCCCAAAATCAGTTAAGGTTGATGGCTGTGAAACCATTTGAATTCATTACTGACAATCATCTTTTTCTGGGAGTATAAATGAAAGATATAAAGTTCCTTGTTTGTTTGGGATCAGGTCAGGTCAGTCAGGATAACAGCAGACTGAGGAACATGAAAACAGAACTGAGCACAAAACACCAACAGAGGGAACTGGATGGTTTTGGTCTCTACCTGTAAGTGGTACCTGTGGATAGGTCTGTGTTTGAGTTAGATTGAAAAAGAGTGGGTCTTATTAATATAGTGTGTATACATATGTGTGTGTGAGTTGAAATTATTTAGTACCAGAACATATACGGTTCACCCAAAAGAGTCTTCCAGTCTTCTCTATCTGAGATCACGGAACAGTTAATAAATGCCACAACAGTCAGAGCAAACTTTTGTTTCTTAGAGGTTCTGCTGTGTTGAGCATCGCAGAACAAGTGTCATGAATCTGCCAACATATATGTACTGTACATGTAATGGTCTTTATTCTGGTTACATGGCTGTGGTGTTCATCAATAGTAACTTTAAATTTTCCTTTATGTATATAAATTCTGTGCAGTATTGATACTACCCCAGATTCTTGGTCTAATCAGAACCTTTTACATTTTTATGTAACTTTTATTTGATTCCACATGATTGTAATGTTACCATTCATTGTGAGTAGGACATGTATGGTTCACATTAGTGATTGAACTTGGTTTGTTGCAGCTTTTCAATCAAAAGATGTAAACAAAGTGGGGGAAGGGAGTGGGAGCTTCTGCACTGATAAATGTTTTTAACTCTAGTTCCAGACAACAAGTCAGACTTTCAAACGCAACTTTGCATTGTGGGAGACATTGTCTTTCTTTATTTTGAATGAAAAGAACAAAGTTAGAAATAATAAATGAAAACTTTTTCAGCATTTTTTTATCATATTGAGCTCAAAGTGCATGTACAGAAACTGTAAATGACGTTATGTTCAAATAAATCAGTTCTCACTCTCAGTGGAGACCGGCACCATGACACCACTCATCGAACTCATGTTATCTTCTGCTTGCACAACATGCATACTGTATTGTAATGTTACACCCATGCAACCAGAATAATGCCAGAAATAATTATCAGAATCTGTTTTAAGGACAGCTGATAAACTGTCTGAGCCTACTGCTTGCAAACAAATTAAAAAAAAAAAATTATGCTGACTGTGCAGTTATGGGGTAGTGCTGAAGAAACTGGACCTGAGCAAAATGGCTGTGGACGTTCTTGTGGAGGCTGTCACCAAACAGCCACTGCACTGGGGAGCCTGGCAGGAGCTGGCTTCACTTATTACGGACAGAGAGATGGTGGGGAGAATTTTGTGAGGTGCATGTGTGTGAGATTGTGGGTGTGTATAGAGTGTATGTGTGTATGTATGAGCTGGAAAAGTGTGTATGTAAAGTGTGCATGTGTATATGCTGGAAAATTGTATGTTTTGTGTGTGTGAATGTGTGTGTGTGTGTGCATGTGCTGGATCACAGTCTTCATTGTAAATTCATTATAGTGATGTATGGAGAAGAAAATCAAGCTACAAACTTTACACAGAGAACTTGGTTGACAAACCACAAGTATACAACAGTGTGATTGACAAGGCTACTGATAAATAAAAAAAAATGTTGGGCTTGAGGGTCCAGCCTACCAAAGTGGGTCATTATAATGCTGCACGTTCTAACCAAATCTGCATTATTACCCACAAAAGTAGGTAGGCATACCTTCTAGTCATCATCATCTATCTAGTTTTTTTGGCCAAGAAGAGGTCCAGGGAGACAACTCTACGGTGAAGCATGGCACAATTCTCACTCTTTTTACGTATTCATTCAATAAATTCTTATAATGTCCCAGGGGCCTTCTCCGTTTACTTGCAGTGTGCCCTTTTCATTTTGAAAGCATCAGGGACACATACTTATGTTGTCAGAAGCCGTAGTGCATTGTTTTGTTGTTGTTTACATTATCCTTTCTCCAGGTGTAGAAGGAAGAATAACTGTACTGAGCCTGGGGTCAAACATTTCAATGCACGAAATGTTTATTTTTGATTAGTACCCACATCAAATAAAGGAAATACATCAATGATAACATACTGAACATTCATGAACAAATGTCGAAGCACTTCAGGTTGCAGATGTATTCAAAAGCTCTGTCATGCTTAGATTGGAATCGAAATCAAATAATGATTATAACAAATAGTGATAATCTTTTGTTTTTCCTGTAATTGATAAAAAACAAAATAAACTTTGTATCTCTGGTGACAGCACTGGTGACAGATGTGCATTGCAGCTGTTAAGTGATTGTGTTTCCCCCTGTGGGTATACCATGGGCTATTTCAGTATCAATATATATCCTGGAAAATCTGTGCAGGAAATTTTCTACTTTTCATTCTCTTCTTTCTGGCATTTTCTTTTCTTTATGTCATTGCTTCTTTTCTTATTTAACCCTTTCGCTGCCAGGAAAATAAGATTTAAGTGAAATCTATTTGCCAGGGTTTTTTCACAAAAAACGGGTATAAATTTTCCAAAAATTCTGTGCCCTTTGTTATTGGAGAAAGACCCATAAAAGTATATATTTTCTGAAAGGTAAATGAATAAAGAATACAAAACACATGCTGTTTTCCCATTTTATATATTTTTAGTGACATGCTGTTGTTTTGAAATCAGTGTTTTGTTTTTTGTCACATTTTCAACTTGTTCATTACAAACATTAGTCAGGTAATTTGCACAAAAACATCATATTTTCTGGACAAATGGATATCTGCAAACACAAAATCATACCAGAACAACCACAATATATATATATATATTTTTTAAGAGTTAGATACACGATACATTGTGACTTCTCCAAGTGATAAGATGGATGTGAGGCCACGCCCCTTCAGTCTCTACCCCCCTCCTCCTCACCCCTCTCACACGGTCACTTGATTCAGTTCTCATCAGACCACGTTGGCTGCGTGCCAAGAATATCGCTCTGCTGCTAATTCGGTCATCTGTCGTCTGCTAACATGTGTACAGCTGGCATCACTCACTGACAGTCACATCGTGGCCACTCTCTTCATTATTCATTTATTTTCTATCAGATCGTCCTATAAATGTTCATCTCTATCTTCTCCTTCGAATTTACGCTTCAATTCTTTCTGAGCATCAGCTAAAGAAAGAAATCATGGTTGATTTAGTTCGTCACGATCGCATGTCTTGAGCACGGCGTCAGTCCGACATTTTGTTGAGCGAGCGAGGAGAGAAGTCAGGCAAACACTTGGACAGTGACCCAACCAAAACGTTCAAGTAAAGGACTGCTTCATGACGTAGATGGGGTTTCTAGCTATGAATAGAATCTAGAGAGATTTCCCAGGCTAAAGCTACCACTATTTTTGCCAAGGAAGTGAATGCAAACCAGGGAAAAGTCAGAATATTTCGATGACGAGTTATCTCGTCATGCAGGCAGCGAAGCATACATGCTTGCCATGACGAGTTATCTCGTCATGCAGGCAGCCTAGGGGTTAATGCATTGCCAGTCAATTCACCAATATATTTTTTTAAGACAGCCTTGCATATCTTTTGTCTCTTCCTGAACTATAAAATTGGCCATTCTTGCGCCATTTTTTCTGTATTTTTCTTTTTTTACCTTGGATTATGAGTTATGTGCTGGCACTTGTTGATTTTGTGTGCCTCTCATAATGTATAATTTTGTGAATAATGTATGATTTATGTTTTATGTTCAGGTTACTTTTTTTTTATGATCCTCTAGCAAAACAACAACAACAAAAAAAAGATGGGACGGTCAATGTCAGAAGCATGACTTAAGTTTATGTGCATGAATATGAGATTATGACTGTGCTTGTGCCTGATTAAATTTTCCAAGTATTGTTGTTGGTGTTTTTTTTGTGTTGTTTTTTGTTGTTGTTTTTTCTAATTTAGGTTCTATCAGATCAGTGGTGACCATGTTTTCAGCCTTGATATGGCCCTGTGAGATCAGACGAAAACCAGTATAGATAATAGATATCTAAATGAGCGGTCGTGTTGGTTGTGGCTCAGCTGCTGTCCCTGCCACTTCCCGACCACTGGGTGAAGTGGTTGTTCCTGGCTCACGTCTACCTGGAGCTGCAGCTGCACGAGGAAGCCCTGGACATCTACCACAGCTTCATCAACGCCGGCTTCCACAAGGCCACCTACCTGCTGGCTCAAGTGGCCACCACCTTCCACAACATGCGAGGTCAGTGCATGCCCTTCATTCCCCTCCAAGTACCCCTCATACTAATACTCCCCTCTCCTCCAGCACCTCTCTCACACCATGACTTGTCTTACCCTTCCTTTTCTCATGTCTCTTTCATCATTTGTAGGATCTTCATTTTCTGAAGTATTTGTCTTGATGTCTATTGTAAAATGAAGAAAAATGGTTTGTAGTATGACATGAAAATGTTTATGGCTTAAATAATTGCTGGAAGCATAGGAGTAGTGTCCCTTGGGTTGGTCACAAAAATGATACATTGCCTGCAGACAAAGAAGTTGACTATGTTTCGTGCTGTCTCAAGATTACTGGGTTTTCTGTTGTTGGTTGTTGTTTTTTGTTGTTGTTTTTTTTAAACTGCAGTAAACCTGCGCTTTATGAAGGACCAAGATCTAATTTCATTGTTCTTATTTTTGCACTGCTGCAAGAGTGGCATTGTAAATCCTTAGAGAAAGGGTACACAAGTAAAGCCCAGTGTACTTAAACTTCCCTTCAGCTTTCATGGAAGTAAGTAAAATACAGTAGTAAGTGATTCCAGCAACAACAACAACAACAAAACTTACTTTTGCACCATATATTGTACCATGTCAAACTGCTATAAGCCATAGCATTATTATACTGTTTTGGCCAAATAAAATTTTGTGGTTATCACAGTACTAATGTACAAAGAGGCACCCAGGCCTTGTTCCAGCTTGAATTTTGTGAAGGAAACTTGCTTTCTAAAATCCTCTGATATTTTAATATATGCATTTTGCAAATTAGAAATTGTAGACTTGTAAAAGGCATTTTTATATTCTTGCCTTATAAGCATTACAAACATATTTCAAGGTTTTACCTCTGTTGTTAATCATATGCCGTTGTGTTTCTGTAGATGTGGAACAGGCTGTTGGAGCTTTTGGTGAGCTGGAGAAAATGGACCCTTTCCGACTTGAGAACATGGACGTGTATTCTAACTTGCTGTATGTCAAGGTCAGCTGTCCATCTCCCTTTTTTGCTTTTCTTATTTGATTTTATTATCATTATTATTTTGTTTGTTTGGGGTTTTTTTTGTTTTTGTTTTTGTTTGTCTTGCCTCATTCCAGTCATCTTCTGTGATTGTGCATTGTAACACCTAGTTGAGTTTTCATTGATATTTCATTCGGTATTCATTGCATATTTTGCCCCCCCCCCCCTCCCCAACTATAGAGGCAGCCATATTCCATTTTCAAAAGTGTGCATACCAGAAATGTTAAGGTTTCTATGACCAACGGAATGCTGACATAGATTATAGGATGTTTGACTTGCATATTTAATCTTCTGCATACATGCATGTGTGTGTGTATACATTCATACAAACATACATACATATATATATATATATATATGTGTGTGTATGTATGTATGTATGTATGTGTATGTATATATGTATATATATATAAGTTCACAAACAGTTCTGAATATCTGTTGACCTCAAAGAATATAAAATCTTTATCTTTAACTCATACAGCGCTACAAGCTGTCTGCACATATGCTGATCAATGATCTTCAGTCGCAGTTTCTCAAGGAGGCATCACTGTATTAAATAAATGTAAGCTGCACCACATCTGCTAGGCAGAGGACAACACTCGTTGCCATGGGTTCTTTTTCAGTGCGCCATGTGACCTGAGATATTTGAAAAATCAGTTTGCGCTGTTAACCCACCAGGTGCCAATGGAACCCAGGTTTCTCATATTTAAGTCAAAAGCTCTTACAATTCGGCTTTTGCATCTTTTGTCCCAACAGTGATTTTTGAAAATTTAGTGGGATTAGCATTCAAGCCAGGGAAAGCTTTTGGGGGTTTTGTTTAGTCAGTGTGTTCACAAAATGAGTCCGTGCAATCTGCTTTGATTGTATTTATGTTCATGTGTGTGTGTGTTTGTCAGTAGTAAACCTGAACATAGGCATTTTCTTAGCAACAAGTGATAGAGACCCCCCAACCCAACCCCTCCCGGAGAAAATTTTATCAGTACAATAAACAAATTGTAGAGAAATCATATTGTGCAGAATTGAAGATTACTATAAAGCTGATAATGATAACAACAGAAGATGTCAATGATTCCATTGCTAAAGTTTTCGGTGTTTGTGAATGGTTGTCACGTAACAATTTCAGTATTTTGAACAGTATCAGTGAAACATGAAATATTATGAGGAAGAAAATAAATTGATGTTAAAAGCCACTAAGGTCATAATCTGATGAATCATAGATTTGGAGGATTATGTATTTAAGTATGTTTCGGGTTTCAAATTAAGCTCAAATTAAGCTTGACAGTATTAGATGAAAGCTTATTCGTTGACTGTATTGGATAAAAGCTTGGTTGCTGACAGTATTTAAAGATTTCGTGGCTGTGTCTGCAGGAGATGCGTGCGGAGCTGGCTTACCTGGCACACCGTTGCTGTGATATAAACAAATACCGAGTGGAGACCTGCTGTGTCATCGGTCAGTTCTGTGCCTGGCTGCTTGTCACACCTCTTTTTTTTTTTTTTTTTTTTCTCCTCTTTTCTGTTCTGATTCAGTTCAATGAATCAGTCATCAAAGAAACTGTAGGAAATGAAGAATGTTTAAAATATTTCTTCAACAAAGTATCCAACAAATTCAGAAGATTGTATGCTTTCAAAATACAACTTGATTTCTGTTTTGTTTTGAATAGTAAACAAACCAATTAACATCAATTATTTAAATGAATATTTCTTGGTTTGTTTCTTTGCTCCCTTTACTTGTCTGTATACATGCTGCAGCATTGCCTTTACAGCTACGTGCCTTTCTTTTAAAGAGCAACAATTACCATGTTTATTGTGCACAAAAGAAAGAAAAGAAGCAACTATAAGCATATTCAACAACAGTTAAAGAAGAGAAAAAATTGAACAAGAACAGTGAAAAAAAGAAGATAGAGAGAAATTAAGAAAAAACAAAACAAAACAGCACTCTGTAAACAGCACTTTTTAACTGACTGGTCTGTTTCCAAATAGTCATCTGTACATATTTCAGTCCATCCATGTAGGTAAATAAACTAGAAACAAAACTGAAATTAGACAGCAGACTTCTGGGGACATCAGTGGTTTTAGATAGGGCATACATTGATCCAGTATGCTTTTTTTTTCTTTTTTCTTTTTTTTTTTTCTAGTTCTGGTTATCATTATAATTCAGTAAGTGTGTGAACTACTTCAGGTCTGATTTGGAATGGTTTATATCAGTCAACTACTGTCTGTGTGGAATCATTTGTGTGGTATATAGTGCATAGTATTTTATGGTTCTTTTGTTTGGTTACTTTCAAGTCATTCATGTTTGTCTTGCATTTACACCATGTTTATGTGTGTAATGCATGATTTTCCATGAATCTTTATTAGGTGACCAGTTTTCAGGTACTGTGATTTAAATGTATGATACATTGTGCATAAATCATTTGTCACCATAAAGCAGCAGCATTGACAAGTGCGATGCATGATTATGCATGCTCCTGCCAGGCAACTACTACTCCCTGCGGTGTCAGCATGAGAAGGCCATCCTGTACTTCCAGCGTGCTCTGCGCCTCAACCCACACTACCTGTCGGCCTGGACGCTGATGGGCCATGAGTACATGGAGATGAAGAACACCCCAGCTGCCATTCAGGCCTACCGCCAAGCCATAGGTCAGGCGTTTCATCTTGACACATTTTGTTGCCTTTCTCTTCACTTTTGAACGTACACAATTCCACTGTAGAGTGATTTTTTAAAATAATAATAATTACACAGTTTGTAGCTTTTTTTGTGTCAAAAATATGATTGTGTACATTTTTGGTTCTATGTTACACTTTAAAAAAAATTGTATATACTATACCATGACTCACTAATGCAGACTTGTTCGAGTAAATGTAAAAGATTTCCTTTTGATTTTATACTGTATTTGGCTGTTTCAGATAATCTATATTGTCTATTAAAATTAAAATGACATGAGGGATAAATTATCTTTTCTTGCCTGTATAACTGCTGGCTTTTGCTTTTTGTGGCCCATATTTTTTTTTGGGGGGGGGGGTTAAAAATCATTTTTATCAGAAACATGAGAAATGCGTTTATACATGTCCTCATATATGAATTGCATGCATCTGTCCCACCCTCCCAAGCACACATATACTTAACAAACACACCCCATGCTGACACAGACATACATAACGTTTGCATTCAGTGATTCATGCACACACACAACAGCCACATACACATTGGATTTCAAGCAGTAGGTTTTCAGTTATTATCCTTTATTCTTTTGGCTATTGTAACCACAATAGTACAAAACATACATGGTTTGTCACAAACACTAAGGTGAATTCCCTTTGATGCTTTTCATTGGGGATTGTGTTGTGAAAAAGGTGGGTGGTGTGCTGTGCAGAGGTAAACAAGCGTGACTACAGGGCATGGTACGGATTGGGTCAGACCTACGAAATCCTCAAGATGCCTTTCTACTCACTCTACTACTACCGACAGGCCCATGTCCTCAAGTAAGTCAGGATGAGAGAGGTTAGGGCACATACTCCATTTCTGTTTGAGTTTAGTCATCTTTTTCTGGTTATGATAATTCATGGTGTGGGTGTTCAGCATTTTCTTATTCTGGATGTAGTCATTCACTATTCACTTCTTGTTTCTTCTTTTTCTTTTGCAGTGGTTATGTCATATCTGTTTGTTTTGTCAGGTGTTACAGTTTTAAATTTTCTTGGAACTTGAAATGGATTGTGTGTGTATGTGCGGTCTTATTTTGATAGTACTTGATGGTGGTGTCTGTTGTATGATTGGCTGGTTTTGGTTTTTACCATATGTGTATGTTTGCATGCACTTGAAATAGTATGACTTTTAACATGCTGTGTTTTCAGGCCAAATGATTCCCGCATGGTGGTGGCTCTGGGAGAGTGCTATGAGAAACTTGAGCGGCTGCAGGAGGCTAAGAAATGCTACCGCAAGGCTCACAGCATTGGTGATGTTGAGGGAGGAGCACTGTATAAACTGGCCAAGTGAGCTGACTGTTCTGTCCAGAGAGGGCTAGAGATGTTTGCCATATTTTTAGACAAGGATATTTTCTTCCCCTGCTGGGATGCCAGGATTTCTGTTTATTACAAATGTGATCCCCACTTTGCAGAAATAATGTGCTGGAAAAATTCTGCTTCTGTTGTTCTCTGTGTTTTTGGTTTGGTCATATATTCTATCAATTTCCTGCCTTCCTTCTCATTTTCTGTCTTGCTGACACATTCAGTTGCATCATGTGCATTTCTTTTTATGAATTGGATCGTTCAGATTTTCTTTTTCTTTTGTTTTGCTTTTTTTAGATTATGTAGTGCCCAGGATATGTGAGCTGCCAGATGGCAGTGTTTTACTCACAGTCTGCATGATAATGATATTTAGATTGTGTGCAGCAGAAAATGGTAAAACTGGCCTGTGGATAAAAAAGAAGAGGAAAAGGAAAATAAGAAAGAGAAATAGAAAACAGATATTTACAAACTGAATTAATAAACAGATTTACAGACAACCAGTCATTGTTCATAGGTTAGTCAAAAGGAAGAATAAGTTAACTCAAGGGAAGGCAATAAGGCAATGTATGTGGCATTTGAAGACAAATCCTGTTTATTCACATAATCTCTGATTGATGTATTTGATTCATCTAGTGATGTGATAAATGTGTAAGGAAAGGATATTTCAGGATTTTTATTAAAATTTGTATTAAATTGCAGCAGAATGGTCAACTTTGAGTTTTTGTACAGTATCATTTGCCTATAAGTATTTTCATGTATTTTTTGTTTGACTTTTACATATTTTTTGTCCTTTTCTTTCAAATTTTTGTAATCTGGTGATGACAAATTAAGCAGAAGGGCTTATGTCCTCAGTACAGTTCGGTCTTTTTGCCTTTAAGAAATTGGATGATATTCTTGAACTGTATTTAGCAGTTTTGGGGTGGTTTTTTGTTTTGTTTGTTTGTTTGTTTTTTGTTTTTGATAGATTTGACAGTTTTCTGTTTAATGCAGAATTTGAATGTTTATGTAGTTGGGCAGTGGCTGATATAGCCCTGTGTGGTTGGGTATACTATAAGCAGCAGTGTCAAATATTAAATATACTTTGTCTTCAGGTTGTATGAGAGGCTATCAGAGAACGAGCAGGCAGCATCAGCCTACACCGAATACATATTAGATGCTGAAAGGAGAGGGGTAAGGAATGTCTTTTTTTTTGTCCCCCCCCCCCCCCCCCAGATGTAAAATCTTACTGATGTCATGCATGTTGTTGTTTTATTTGTTTGTTGTGTTTTTGTTTGTTTTTTGCCTATAAGTATAAAACCCTGCTAATGCAATGTTTATACAGCCAGTAGAACCGTGTGGTAATGTTTTTTCTTCCTGCAAAACCCTGTTGTGTTTATTCTGCCATGCCACTGTTGTGTTATTTAGCTTGCAAAGACGTCATGTTTACCCTTCCTATAAAACCCTACTTATGTCATGTTTATTCTGTCTGTAAATGCATGGGTTTATTCTGTTTTGTGTAACCGTGTATATGTCATGTTTGTTCTGCTTGTAAAATCCATAATCCTGCTTATGTCATGTTTATTATGCCCATAAAACCTTGTTAATGTCTGTCCATTTTGCCAGTAAAAGCATGCTATCATATTTATTCTGCCTTTGAGACTATGCTCAGGTCATGTTTATTCTGCATGTAGAACTCTGTTATGGTGGTTATTCTGTCTATAAACCCCTGTATTTATAATGGGTTTTCTTTTTTTCTACCTGTAAAACTGTAAACCCTGCACAAGTCAGTTTATTCTACCTGTAAAACCCTGTTGATTTCTTGTCAATTTTGCTTGTAAAAAGTCATGTTTATCCTGTCTGTAGCAACATGTAAATGCCATGTTTATTCTGTTTGTAAAACCTTGCCAATCTTCTAGTTGTTCTTGGACACAGGAATCATATTATGAGTCTAAAATTTAAGGCCTTGTCACGTTGATTTGACTGGTATGGTTTCAGAGCTTGCTATTTGATGAAGAGCAATATAAAGTGTAAGATTGTATTGAAGTATTTCTTTTATTTCTCCTCTTCCATCATCTAACAGGATAACACTCAACCACCTGTACAAACAGGGGCACATATAAAAGAAAAATTTAAAAAGATATATGCACTTCCACTCACATGCTCATGTGCATGCAGAATCAGACATGCATGTACACAGAGTGAAAACTCTTGAATACATAATGCTACAATGTGTGCATGAAGTTCCAATATTCTCCATTACACTGCTCATTGGGGGACATTTAGCTATCCCTGGAAAAAGGCCAGTTTGTAACAACAACAAAAAGGGGGAAAAAGGACCGGTGAGGGTCAGATGTGTCAACATTTCTGAGAATAGTCAAGAGCACAGATTTGCTCATCAGAGATCCACTTTTTTGTGTGTGAAAACATTTTCATTAGATGTGGACCTGAGATGACTGTATGTAAGGGAGAATACAGAGAGAATGATACTGTGATATTCAGTATTACCCCCAGGTGCACACCCACGATGAGATCAGCCAAGCCTACCGCTACCTGGCAAACTTCCACTGGTCACGCAGGCAGCTGGACGAGGCGTACGCGGCCGCTCAGAAATGTGCAGAGTATGCAGAGGTCAGTGATGGTTTGCTTCTGGCATTCTGTGGTATTGTGTATTGTGTCACAGGGCTGAGAGTTATTTGTTTTCTGATCCACAGTCTTTTTTCCTGATCTGCAATATGTTCTTTGTTTCCAGATGTACAGTCTGTTCCTTGTTTTTTAATGTACAAACTGTTCTATGTTTTCTTATCAGCAATATGTTCTTTGTTTTTCTGACACACAGTCTGTTTTGTTTCCTGACCCAGAATATGTTTTTTTGTTTCCTGATCTGTACTCTGTACTGTTTTTTCTGATCTGCAATCTGTTCTTTGTTTCCTCATCCACAACCTGTTGTTTCATTATTGATGGATTGATATGGATACACATATGGATAGTGCCTATCCTCAGTTGGAGACCAAGCTCTAAGCGCTTTACAAACAGGGGATCATTTTGAACAACAGGCTGCCTACACTGTTGGCTACCATTAGATGCTCATCATTCATTTTTTTTCAATCAGATTTCAGGCATGCATTCATACACACACACAGACATGTAACATTTTTATGTGTATGACTGTTTCGTTTTTCATTTATCCTGCCATATAGGCAGTCATACTCTGTTTTCAGGGGTGTGCATGCTGCGTATGTTCTTGTTTCCATAATCCACCAAACGCTGACGTAGTTTAACGTGCATATATGATCTGCATGCATATACACACGATGGGGTTCAGGCATAATCAGGTCTAAACATATCTTGACCTGGGAGATTGGAAAAATCTCCACCCTATACCCACCAGGCACCATTACCGAGATTCCAACCCTGGATCCTCAGATTGAAAGTCCAACGCTTTAACCACTCAGCTGTTGCACCCATCAAAAATTTAGTCCTTATCTGGAGTCTGTTCTTTGTTTCCTTATTCACACATTGTTTTTTCTTCCCTAATTCCTCATCACAATCTGTTCTTTGTTTCTTGAGTCTCATACTTGCTGTCCTCCAGTTTGCACTTTCCTAGTGTTCGTTTTGTTTCTTTTTCTGGTAGTTTGTCACATGCCCATTTTTGTCACAAGACTATTACACTATACAGTCATAGATATATCAAGGACTGATGTTATTTTCACCACCTCCGTCTCACTTTTATCATTTGTAATTCTTTTTCTTTTAGCACCATTTTGATCCTTGTAAGTGCAAAGTCCAGTTCAGACAGTCATGTGAGATGCTGTGAAAGAGTTCTGCTGCAGTGTTTGCTGGTATTTGAAGTCTGGATCTGGATTGTTGGAAACATCTGTAATATCTTCTCTCTTTTTTTTTTATAATTATATAATTTTACTGTTTTGTATCATTCAGTTAATTGAGCATTTTACATAGCGAATAAATTTGGACTGGGGGGAAGTAGACTGGTGGAAGGATGATCATGGACTATGGTGTGTACAGACCCGAGAGGACGCCAAGGTGATCCTGCAGCAGATCCAGTCCCTTCGCAGTCAGGGGGAGGGCAGCACGCCTGCACGTCTGGACGACAGCATGGGCTCCCTCACCTCAGGGGATCACTTCCGTCCTGGGGAACCTCGAGCCTTTGGCCGTGTCACCCCCGTCAACCTCAAGTTCACCCCTTGACTGTGTCACCCCAAAAACGTTTAGTGCGTCCATTGACTGTCACCCCCTTCAACCTCAAGTTCACTCCTTGACTGCCACCCCAAAGACATTAAGTTCATCCATAGACTGTCACCCCCATCAACCTCAGTTCACCCCTTAATGTCACCCCAAAACATTTCATCCATTGACTGTCACCCCCATCAACCTCAGTTCACCCCTTAATGTCACCCCCAAAACATTTCATCCATTGACTGTCACCCCCATCAACCTCAAGTTCACCCCTTGACTGTCACCCCATAAACATTTAGTTCATCCCTTGATTGTGTCACCCTCATCAACCTCATGATCACCCCATTATGGTCACCTCCAACAACCTCTACTTCACCCCTTGACTGTAACCCACAGCAACCTCTTGTTCATCACTTGACTGTGTCACCTCCATCCTCAAGTTCACCCCATGACTGTGTCACCCCCATCAACCTCCAGTTCACCCCTTGACTGTGTCACCCCACCATCAACCTCTAGTTCACCCCTTGACTCACCCCACCATCAACCTCTAGTTCACCCCATGGCTGTCACTCCCATCAACCTCTAGTTCACCCCTTGACTGTGCCATCCCCATCAATTTCCAGTTCACCCCATGACTGTGCCACCCCCATCAATTTCCAGTTCACCCCATGACTGCGTCACCCCCATCAATTTCCAGTTCACCCCTTCACTGTGTCAACCCCCCCTATCAACCTCTAGTTCACCCCATGACTGTGTCACCCCCCTCAGCCTCTAGTTCACCCCATGACTGTGCCACCCTCATCAGTTTGCAGTTCACCCCTTGACAGTGTCACCCCCCAGCAACCTCATGTTCACCCCATGACTGTCCCCCCGCCCCCATCAACCTCTAGTTCACCCCTTGACTGTGCCACCCCCATCAATTTCCAGTTCACCCCTTGACTGTGTCACCCCCACCCCCCACTCCTTCCCCCATCAACCTCTAGTTCACCCCATGACTGTGCCACCCTCATCAATTTGCAGTTCACCCCATGACTGTGCCACCCTCATCAATTTGCAGTTCACCCCATGACTGTGCCACCCCCATCAATTTCCAGTTCACCCCTTGACTGTGTCACCCCCTGCCCCCCACCCCCACCATCAACCTCTAGGTCACCCCATGACTGTGCCACCCTCATCAGTTTGCAGTTCACCCCTTGACTGTGTCACCCCCAGCAACCTCAACTTCACTCCATGACTGTGTCACCCCCTGCCCCCCACCCCCACCATCAACCTCTAGGTCACCCCACCCTCATCAGTTTGCAGTTCACCCCTTGACTGTGTCACCCCCAGCAACCTCAACTTCACTCCATGACTGTGTCACCCCCCAAAACTAATTCACCCCCTCCTGAGTGTCACCCACATCAGCCTCAAGTTCACCCCTTGACTCAGCCTACAGTTCACCCCATGACTGTCACCCCCATCAACCTCAAGTTCACTCTATGACTCACCCCCATCAACCATATTTTCACCCCTTGACAGTTTATAGTTCACTCCTTGACTGTGTCACCCCAGTCAAACTCAAGGTCACCCCTTGACTGTGTCACCACAGTCAACCTTATATTTACCCCTTGACTGTGTCAGCTTGGCAGGCTCAATTGATTACATTTCAGGTGTAGGAGTGTGTCATATTTTCTCCTGAGATAATGTCACTGTTTAGCTCACTAAATCATTCAGTCAGTCTCTGACTCATTTCAAGTTTGTATAAAGTCTCAGGCTCACTTTTCATTTTATGATCCAGATTCTGCTTTCCAGTTGCAACAGTTGTTATAAACTATTGAATTTGATAGAACGCCTCTCTCCTAATACCTCCCTGTTACACTCTTGCACTGTTGCACGCGCCCAACACAACTTAACACTCACACATACACCATGCATGCACACCATATGTACATTCAAGTTCCACACACAAAGATCATGAACACACACACACATGCACTCTCTCTCAGATGTATTCACATTCCACTCACATGCTTTTTCTCTTGTCACCCATCATAACTTAAGTTCCCTCTTCAGCATGGACAAAGAAATAAAGGAATAGGTTATAGGTGGAAGAAAGCCTTGGATTCTGTCTTTTTTAGATGTCTGTGTACAGGACAGCAATCATTTGCTTGTAGATGTACCTCGATGTGTCTTTGTGCGGAGGGAAAAGAATTGTTCAGTGAAATGCCGTTGTCGTTCAGCAGGATTTTCTTTCTGTGCTTTGTTTTGTTGAAGGATGCTTGTTGGATCAGAGGCACTTTTGTATATATGTTTATACAGGTATCATGCTGTATGCCGTTGTCGTTCAGCAGGATTTTCTTTCTATGCTTTGTTTTGTTGAAGGATACTTGTTGGATCAGAGGCACTTTTGTATATCTGTTTATACAGGTATCATGCTGTAAATATAACTGATGGTGTAATTGTTGTTGTTTTTGTTTTGTTTTGTTTTTCTCCGTTTTGCTTTGACCCACATGTGTAATCAGAATTGTTGATAAGACCTTTCTAGCCAGTACTCATAATTCTGAAGCAGATACTAACATGGCATAAAAGAAACAACTGGTAAGCACAGTGAAGGTTGAGTCTTGCATCCAGTGTCCATTAAACTTGGCACAATGACTAATTACAGTAAGAGCGAATGCTGTGATGAAAATCAGGTCAAAAGTCAAGGTTGCAACAACATGATGGAAAAATATCTACATCAGTGAAAAATGTAATTATGACAAAAAAATTTAAGTGGGCAGATTACCTTATATAACTTGCATGCATTGAATGTACTGGTAATTCTTAAAGGACTTTCCAGTTCCTGAGCTTGGTGTACTTAGATTTTGCACATATTGGGATTATGTGCTTGTATGTACGTGTGTGTGTGTGTGTGCAAAAGCCAAAACTTCAGAGACAGTCTCCAGGCTTTGATGATGTGTATTGTTTCTGAAATGTAAGAGGAAAAAAATTATTGAAGTGTGCATGAGTCAGGAGTTGCCTCATTGGATTATGACTTTGACATTTATGAATCCATGAGTAAAGCAAAAGTGAAATAATTCTGTTTGATTTTTGTATGGCTCATACTCTGGGTTTTTTGTTTATTTTGTGTGCTGTATTTTTTGTGTTTTGGTTTTTTAAGGAAACTCAAAAGTTACTTCAGGTTTGTGTGTTTCTCATCTCCAAGAATACCAGTTAATAGAATTATTTCTGCCTGTTAATGCACTGCATCTTCTTTTCTATTTGATCTGTTTCAGTCTCTCTTGTCTGCAACATCTACTCCTCTCTCTCTCTCTCTCTCGCTCTCTCTCTCTCTCTGTCCCCCACTCTCTTTGACCAAAACAGTTGTAAAGTAAATGGCTTAGAGGTTGGGTGAATCTACATTATTTTTGTGCACTGTGGGCAAATCATAATATGCGGAGATGATTCATGAGATGCTTCAGAAATCCTCTTCTTCAGATCCTGAAATTTGTTCCTGTGTGTGCATGCTTTCTTGCATGACAAGTAAACAAGTTGTTGTACACTAACAAAAGAACACTGATTAGACCCCCTCAGAAAAATGAATAATTATAATTCAAAATTATATACACATGGTATACATGCATGAATACATATGTATATGCAGACATTCTGACAGACAAAAAAAAATCACTTTGTATTTCAACAGATTTTAACCATTATTTGACACACCATTATAAGTGCATGGGTCAATTTTGAGGGTGGAACTGTAATGCCTAATAGTCCATAAATAAGTGCAAATGAATACATATTCTTAGTACAATCGCATTTAGAAAATAGAAACATCATCATGGAGCATTTGTTAAGTGTATTTATTACTGTTTAAAAAAAAAAAAATTAAAACCATTATTACATATATATGTATTATTACATGACTTTTATATATATATATTTTTTTTTTTATTGAGTATTGTTTGGAAGAATGTTACAAGTAAAAATTATCTACAACCTTTTATACTGAGTGCCTGCCTCAACATTGCATATTAATCAAATTAAGAATGTTACAAACCCTGTTACAATTTTGGGAATTGTAACTTTTAACATCAGTAGTATGAAGAATTTTGCAAATGATAATTATCTACAACCATTTTGAACGAGGGACTTTATTCAAAAGTCAAAGTTTGGGGGGAAAAAATGAAATGGAGAGAGTCTGGGTATCACTACACAAAATGATAATCTTTTATTTGCATATTTTCACGAAAGTATTTGTAAAGTATATGCCACATCTCGGCAACATCCATATACTTGAAATAGTACAAGTTGAATTGTTTGAAAATTAGGAATCATGCTTGATGTAAGTGAGTAAACTGATTATATGTCATAAAATTCACATGAAACTTTCACAATTAACAATCACTGAGTGATCATTTAAACATGGGATAAAATGGGATAAAAAAAAACATCTGAGATTAAAACATTGAAGGATTACTACAAGGAACAAATGAGAGCAAAAAGGCAGTCAGACACATGACATCAATAAAATAAATAAATTAATTAATTTAAAAAAACAAACTACTGTTCTTGGTGTGTATTAAATATTGTCAGAAATGGTTAATGATTTAAGAAATGAGAGTATTTTTTATATATTATTTATTTTGTTGATCTTTGTGTTTGGTATCTCAAAATATGTGAATTCACCAAACTGAGAAAGTTCTAAGAGAGAGAAAGACTTTAAAAGGGCTTTGAATCAAGCTATTCCTGATAACAAACTTTAACGGTAAGGGGGTCTGCATTCAGGTGACAACACTATCAAAGGTAATTCCACTTGTGAGAAACAGTGGCAGTTTAATAGCAAAAACATGAAATTATAAATTGGTATTTCTACATATTGCTACACTGTGCCTGTCACCTGTAACATGAACTTATGCTATGTCCTGAATCTCTGAGGGGCGGCATTCCTTAAGTAGCTTTCCTTAATGTTCACCTGTATAATGTGGCAGTTGAATTGATCGTTTATATCACAGATGATCTATGGTTGGCTCTAATTTGCCCAGGAGATTTGATGGTGTCACACCATGGCAGAATTGGTGAGCAATTGGACTTCTGGTTCAGTGGTCACCAACAGAGTTCAGTGCCGTAGTTTGACATGGTGTTGTACAAATCTTTTTAAAGGCACTTTACTCTTTTCCTCACTCCACCCAGGTATGAATAGGTTCCTGACTTCAGTTGGGGAATGGTAAAAATGGTGGAAGGAGAGGATTGGGCCCTGCCTTCCAATACCAGTCTCTAGATACAATGAATATGAACTGCAATTACTTGCTCCTAGGGCTATAAAAAGCTTCAGGACATTTGAACTTTTGGACCATTTAAAATTTAAACCACTTTTCTGGACTTTACCCAGATACTGTCATGATCATTGAATAATATTTCTGTTGCTTTTGCTTTGCCATCATTATCACTCAATAAGAAAAAGAAAGAAAAAACATTCAGCAGGTCAAGGTTGAAACATATATTTGAAGATGTGAATAACAGGCAGTACATGAACTCACAGCATGCCATCTCCTGCTGAAGAAAGAATGTGTGAGACCCAAGATATGGCAGAAAGTCTCACCACTCTTATAAGTAACAGTTCACCAGTTCTAACCACTCTTGTCTTTTGATGTGCTGAGCAGGCTATAGAGGCACTGAATATGTCGGGAGGAAGATTTTTTCTCCTTGGAAATAGTCTCCATGGGAACTCTTTGGACTGATTTCTCACATAGACCGTCTTTTTTCCCCCAGTACACGTGGAGAGTCACAGTAATGTCTGGGTTAACACCACAAATATGAAAATTCAAGTTAAGCTGGGTGCTATCATTTCAACTTTCATACCAGATAATTCTGTGGTCCTTACATGCATTTTTGGTCTTTTTGGCCAGATTTTTATATTGTGATCATAAGAATATGGGAAGTTCGTTTCCCCTCATTTGGTTTCCTTTTTTTTTTTCTTAACAGACAACACATCACCATTTTCATTTTCTATCCTAACACACTTTTTCTTCAGACAGCCCTTCAAGGTTGTTGCTTGGACATGTTGCTCTCAGTTTCTCAGAGATGAAGGGTTTGTAACCAGTGTCCTCAGACAGATTAAGCCGTTGCATTGTCAGTTTGATTTCATCTCTCTTTCTCTTGGCGTTCTCCCTGTTCATGGCGCACTGTGTGTGATGGTAGTAGAGGATGAAGTTGTTGACCAAGACAGGCACAGTAAAGCCAATGACCAGCACACCACAGATAGCGGTCATAGAGCCAACCAAGTATCCCAACGAGGTGCTGGGTGACATGTCCCCGTAACCCACTGTGGTCATGGTGACAATGGACCACCAGCAGGCCATGGGGATGCTGGTGAAGATGTTGTGGTCATCAGTGTAGTAGATGATGGAAGCAAAAAATAGCATGCCTACACACAGGAACAGCAAGAGGAGCAGCAGCTCCTTGATGCTGGCCTTGAGGGTGTAGAACAGGATCCACAGCCCCGGGAAGTGACGCATCAACCGGAAAATACGGAACACACGCAGAAGACGTAAGAAGGTGATGACTTGCACAGCAGACACTGTAGCGCGAAGTGTTGGGCTGAAGACACGCCATCCGAACTCGATGAGGTCAGGCAGCAGAGCCAACAACTCAAACACTGTCATAGGGAGCTTAAACAACTTGCATTTTCTGGGGGAAAAGAGAATTCTCAACAGAAATTCGATGACGAAAAACGCCAGACAAGTTACATCCACATACAACATGGCTGGATGTGCATCCGTTTCTTCTGCACTGCTCGTGACATTTTGTGTTCTGGACTTGGCAGTACTGTTGTGTTCGTGCTGGCTGCTGGTGTTAGCATTTTCCACAGTCACCCTGAAGAATGGATGGGTCTGGGCGATGAAGGAGAAGATGCTGACCACCACGAATACCAGAGACAGGTAGCTGTAAATCTGGAAGAGAATAACGAAGTAGACAATTTGTGATGTTCGTCCATAACTCTTGAGCATGACCACAATCATTACAGATTTTCAAACAAATGAAACATTTGCTTGATTTGATGTGAGACTGCATTATTTGAGAGGTCGTACTTATGGTTGTGTGTAAGTGAGGACTGAGAAAGGACTAGAAGTTGAGAGGTTATAGACGGATTCAGTAAAGCGTCCCACCTGGGCAGCTGGACTAGAGTGAGGGCTGTTCAGAAGAGCCCAGCCTCTGATCTGCACCTGTCTCAATGTGCTCCTGTCTGTACTGGGGTCTTCGTCAATCTGGTCCACTGATCGAGGTATGTTCACCTGCACACACATCATCACACTAAATTCAGCTGTCTAGTTCTCTGTCCAGGAATATGTAGTGTTCCTCGTGGCGAAACTGGGGACACGTGTACAAAAAATGAATAAACGTGTATCCTGGAGTTGTAGGGTTTTCTTTTTTTCTTTTTTTTTTTCTTTTTAATTATATGCTACAAATTCACACTTTTTACACCAACTTTTTGTCTGCTTTAAATCCTGCTATTGTTGCCTCTTGCTTTCTCCTCTCAGTCAGCTGTGTCTGGTTTGATCTTAAGTATTGGTATAGTTTTAAATCCTTTCACTCCAAGAAGGTGTAATCCACTCAAATCCATGACATTTACTTTAAGTTGTGTGTACATGTGTCTGAAGAGAACCTGTGCAGTCATTGCTTCCACGTAGTCATCGCTTTTTATCTTCTGAGGACTTTGTTCAAGTAGCAAAGTGTTGTAAAAGTAAGGGTTATCGTCTTTTGCTATAATAAAGTAGTTTTTTCTGCTGCTGTATAATTTGTTTCCGTATATTTTATTTCCTTATTTCTGAACCCCGCACCTCCCTCCCCCCACCTCCATGTGGATAGATAGATATGTAAATAAGACAAAGAGAGACAAATATCAAACAACAAAAACGTTGTAGTAACTATCGCTCTTAGTAAAACAAAGAACACACACACAACAGATAAATACGATGTACACAGAAATAAACCCAGAAACCTCTTAAAAGAAAAGAGAGAGAGAGAGAAAAGAACTTCCAAACCTGTTCGCGTATATCCTTCAGCACATGTATGCACATGTCAAACAAAGACGGTATGCACGGGCTTGGAACTTCATGCTCCTTTTCTTCCCGACTTTCCCACCCCTTATTGTGGATTTCTTTCCATGTTTCATCACAGAAAACGTCATAAAAAGAATGGAGGGTGTCACGCCGAAATCCCCCTGACGATCAGTCCCTCACCTTACGGTCTTTCTCCAGTTTCTTGAGGGCTTCCAGTGTTGTGGTCCAGGCGCTGTATTTTGTCCAGCAGCACTCCTCAATCTCATCTTCGCCCACCCCCCAAAACTCCAGCTCCGTCTGAAGGAACAAACGTTTCTTGGTGAAGGAGAGAGACACCGACTAGGACATAGTTTCATGTCATTACTGAAAGCTGTAGTGACTGTGGAAGCCATGCATGTATCAGTCATGGCTTTTCGCACGAGGTCAAATCCGAACAACATCAATTCGCCGACAAAAATTATTATGTAATTACGAAAAATTATAGCCAAATGCACATCACATGAATGAAAAACATGAAACTTTAGATTATTGAAACACTGTTACTACTAATATCACACGGAGGTTACACACAATCATACATACACGACTGACAAAATATATAATTATCAGTTGTGTCCGACAACGACCATCAGAACAGCAAAGGAGGCAACTGGTGTCCCGACTATCTGGGCTAGAATTTATTGTGGAGAGTGCTTGCACGAGTTGATTTGCACTCTCTCGACCAAGAGGGTTTCAGGACAGTTGGTGCTGAGATTATCCCCAAAGGCCAGCTGGCACCCAAGGCTGCAGCACTAAAGAGCCAGTGCAATTTTGCCTCATAGTTCGATAGTCATAGTCCTTCACAAAAGACTAAGCTGTAAATGAATTCCCATCGCAATGAAGATACCATTGAAAAGACAGCTCTCACTTTGCTGTTGGCACACACACACACGCACACGCACACGCACACGCACGCACGCATATACAGTACATACATGAAATCAGGAGAGGTGTGGGGGTGAGTTAGACTGAAAGAAATCCATATCCACCTTTACGGCAGGGCCACAGTATTTGATGGGCAAGTGCAGCTCTCCTGTTCGCAGGTAGTTGAGGATGGCACCAAACACATCGGGGTCCCGGTCGAAGAAGTACTGATCCCTGTCCTGCCGGTAATATCTGTAGAGAAAGGCTCCATCCGACAGGGGACTGTTGGGCAGCTTGCGTAATGTGGACTGGTACGTTTCAAAAATCGTTCCGCCGATGTTGAACGTGCTGATCATCTGAAGCAGACGGTGAACGCTGATGTGGTATATAAATAGATGATTTTAGAATATATATATATATTTTTTTATGTTTAAATCTGGTTCATGTTGCACTTTTTAAATAACAGTAATTATCTATAAACGAATTCCCCCCATAAAGTGCATGTGCATCCATGGTTCATAAAAACCTGGGGTTGGAGGGTGTGTGGGGGACAGAGGCGGTAACAACCAATATTTAGCCTGCTGCAGTGTGAGGAAGACGGAACCAGAATACAAATATACCAGTTCTGTGTACTGATGTGTGTGGAGGAAGTGCAACCAGAAATCACCAAAAGAAAACCTGTGTCTCACGTACAGGATGGATGGAACAACAAGAAAAAACACTTACTGCAGGGAAGGGGGAGGAGCCTCAAGCTCAGAGTAAATGAACAGAAGAAGAAATACAAGAAGAAGATACGGAAAGAATGGTAAATAAATTGATAAAAGTTTTGGCCAGTCAGATGCAAACTAAAGAGCGTGCACTGTCGCATTCGTAAGCTTTTGATGTTCGTTGATTAAGTTACAAAGATTAAATAGAACCAAAATAATAATAATAATAATGATAATAATAATAAGCAACGTTAAGTAGTCATGATTACACTGAACGTACTTGAATTCACCTAAATAAATCTTCAGACATGAACAGCCGCTAACCTTTTTTTAGGTATAACAGTCAAAACACACACACACACACACACACACACACACACACACACACACACACACACACACACACACACACACACACACACACACACATGTGCGCGCGCGCGTTTTCGATTCGTTGCCATTCTCAGTTAAACGATGGGATAAAGGAACAGATTAATGACAACTATTTTCAAAATAGATAATTCAACACTATATTGAAACTGTTGTATTCCTTTATTATCCTTTCATATCAAGCTTCATTTTGTTTTCTCTCCGTCTGTATAAATATAACACTCAAAAATGATTTGTATACAACCTGAATAATGTTACCACAAATAAATGCACTTTGAATAAAAGAATAATTATGACTCGATTAAATGTCATTTTCTTTCTTTTTGTTCTTTTTTTCTTTTTCTTCAAAGCCAGTTTTAAGCCTTGACGTTTATTTCCTGTATGTCTGTCCATGTGTATGTGTAGCATCCTCCTCGCATCCACCCCTGTGTTATAATCATCATCATCATCATCATCATCATCATCATCACCACCACCACCACTGCCGTTACCATTATCGTTATCAACAACATCATGATCACCTTCATCGTCATAATCATCACTATCATCATTGCCATCATCATATCCATCGTCTATCACCACCATCATGATCATACACAATTACCTCTCCAGGAAGAGATGGATCGCTGAGGTTGTGATTGAGTTGTGGTGTGGGGTCCATGGTCCTCTCCCCTGCCTTGCTCTGTCGCTGCAGCAAGGGCAGTGACCACGCCTGCTCGCTTTCTTTAGTCTCTCTGCCGGTCGGATTCTTGGGACCCATGGTGATCGATGCCTGCCATACGTGCTCCTCCCGCAGAGGCCTGGTCATCTCTAGGTCGTCTGTTGTCTCATCGTCGCTTTCGATGTCGACGTCGTTGTAGTCGTTCTCTGGCGCCCCGTTCCCTGGCCGTAGTGTGGTGTATGCGGGTGGCGGTGTTGAAAGGTCGTCCGCGTAGCTGTCGGCTGGAGTTCGGTGAGCAGAATAAATGTAGAGTGTTACTGACCCGAGGTTCGTATTTTTAGTGGGCGAAATAAAATAGTGAGCGATTGATGTGGTGAGCGCGCGCGCGCACACACTCACACACACCGTCACACACACACACACACACACACACACACACACACACACACACACACACCGTCACACACACACACACACACACACACACACACACACACACACACACACACATACACACGCGCGCGCGCTACCAAAGACATGAACGGATATAAAAGGGCATGAAACAAACCACGGCAAAATTTCTTGTGTACATCTCCCGCACCAGATCATTGTGTGAAGTAATCGTATACGTTTATTTCACCAACTTGCTTAAACATACACAGACACCCCACCACATCTGCTGTAAAAAAAAAATATATATATATAAAAAAAAATTTTAATTTAAAAAAAAAGGGGGGGGGGGGGGGGGGGCAGATGCCCTGACCTTCACATAAACCCAACGCGCTGGTCAGGCCTTGTGTTCATTTATGAAAACTTGGAACAAATATAGGATACAGAAAACTTGTTTAGAGTTTTGTCCACACATTAAACATATCCAAACTCCAGATAGTCGTTCACCGATTTTTTTCTGCTTTCATTGAAACACACCATCTCAGCAAATAGACTGTTGAGTCACTTATCTTTTTTTTTTCTTTCTACTTCGAGATAAAACTCTGCCGGCACACACTGAGCAGTTTTTAAAATTTTTATTTTTATTTTTGAATTCCGAACTGAAACCAGTTTAGGCTGGTGTGTGAAATCATAATATGCAGCTCTGCACCACAGCCTGCGTTTCTCCATATCTGGTTTATGATATCTAAAGTTTCAGTCGTCACACAAGCTTTATATTAATACATATCGACGTTGATCTAGAATGCTAATTAGTCAGTCGTCCTTCTTGATGTGTGTAATTTCTGAAGCTTTATTTTCTTACTTAAAACAAATGGAAAAAAAAAATATATACAAAAACGTATTCTGCCGATGTAATGCTCATAACAAACAATACATTAATGTTTACTTTACAGTTTATAGGCCAAGATCTTTTAATTACTTGTAAACCAGATTTCCAGAATCTTATTAAGTTCAAGTTTGTGTTTCACATTTAGTTTGTTAGTTGGAATAAATCATAGCTACTTTGTCAGTTGCTTG